>NW_027271728.1:0-75000 GCF_040938485.1 Diadema antillarum | reverse complement strand
ACGACTAAGCCTATCTATGCAGGGGCGGATCCAGGAATTCTATAAAGGGGGGGGGGGCGCAACTAATATTTCTGGTGCCACTTCCGGGTTTCATTTTTTTCCTTCTTTTGTTTTTAACGATAGATAAAGGGGCCGTGCACCTCTTACGCCCCCCCCCCCTCTTGATCCGCCACTGCTATGGATCATAAATTGATATATGAACTGATGGGCTACAAGTTTTCCTAAAGGCCTCATCACACATATTGGGGGGGGGGGGGCGAGGACGTGGTAGAGTTTTCAAAAATGCACACAACAGCACAATGACATTGTATTCAGAGTCAAATGTTACCTTCTCCCAGTATTTACGTCCAGCCCATTTATGTGAATAATTCTCGAATGAATAGGCATGATTGAGGTCTAAATATTTCGGCAGACAGGGAACATAATGATTGGTCTGACCCTCGTATCTCACCGACCATTCAGACTAACGCTCAAAATTCTTTATCTCTGATTACCACCCATTTTTCTACCAGCTATTTATAGTTCCGCTCTCCATGCTTTTAAAGGACAAGTCCACCTTCATATACATAAGGATTGAGAGAATGCAGCAATAGTAGAACACATCAGTGAAAGTTTAAGGAAAATTGAACAATCCGTTCAAAAGTTACGAATATTTTAAGTATCTGCGCAGTCACTGCTGGAAGAGAAGACTACTATGTCAGTGTATGATGTCACATGCGTACAACTATATTTAAGGAAAATAAAAAGAGAATTTCACAAAACTTTACTTTTTGAATAAAGTGCACACCCATGCAGTTCTTCGACTTGGTACTGACGTATGTTAAGGGTAATATTATTCCCCTGCCTTCTGAAAGAGAGAAGTCGAGTGTTCTTTTGTTATGCATAGAAAAATGGAAATATGTTGAATTTTCTTTATTCCTTCTTTATATCGTTGTACTCATGTGACATCACAAGCTATAAATAGTAGACTTTTCATCCAGCCGTGACTGAGCAGAAACTTTCATAACTTTTTAACGGATTGTCCGATTTTGCTCAAACTCTCACTGATGTGTTCTAATAATGTTGCTGCATTCACTCAACCCACATTGTCTATGAAGGTGAACTTAAGAAGCATGATAGCTATTGAAATGAGAAGATTCATCTTTCTCGTCTTCGTATAGATGCCTGAATGATGATAGGCCTGAATGATGATGCCTGAATGATGATGTTAACTGATGACCGTCGAAGCGTAAGGACGTCTTTGCCCTACTCTCTCCCCCTCCCGCAAGTTTTCAATAGACAGCTACAGGTTCCATAAACTGTTCCGTGTTTCCTGAGTCTTAACGAGGAGAATGGCGTCAATTGCCGGGAAGCGCCCCCGTCAACGCTCCAGTACCAAGGCCGCTAGCCCTGTGTTTAGCACCCCGGACAGTCCACCACTTCTCCCATCCATTCAAAGACTGCTCGATAATCAAACGGACAAAATTAAGGATGCAGTTAAAGATCTTGAACGAAAGATGGAATCTGAAATGCGCCAGGTCGACAAGAAGCTGACGGAACTAACCAAGGCGGTGAATTTCAACTCCAAAAACTTGGAAACGCTGCAAAACGAAGTAATTCCACAAATTCAAGGCAAAATGAAGGAGGAGAGTAAGCTACTACAAAATGAAATTGACAAACTGAATGCATACATCTGCCGGGAAAATTTGGTGTTTTTCGGCTTAGCCGAGTCAGAAAACGAAAACATCGAGAGTGTGCTGGCCAAGTTCTACGTGGAGAAGTTGAAAATCCCCACCGAGGTCGTGAACAATATCGAGTACCAAAGAGCTCACCGCCTGCCAGCATCGACGAGACCGCGACCCATCAAAGTTCGCTTCCTACGTTACAAGGAAAGAGAAACGGTGTTGAAAAACGCCAAACATCTCAAGGGTACTGCAATGTATATTGCAGAAGATCTTCCTTTGCGCATTAGACGTGAGAGGCAACCACAGCTAGCAGCCCTGAGAACGGCTCGCTCGACGGGCAAGCTGGCTTATTTCTCCAAATCAGAGCCATGGAAACTTCTTGTAGACCGTGTCCACCTACCAGTATCCGACCAAAAGGAATTCGTTGAGAGATGGGGCAGCCATCAGGGGAAGGGATCATCCATCGCCACAGGCCGACCGTTCGGCAGGCCGTCCGCCAATTCAACCAACAAAGCTGGAGACAGCGCCAGTGGAGGGATGGAAGTCGATGGAAGCGGAAACAGCTAAGGTCTTACTTTAGCTACATTAATTTTCCGGAATTATTTGGAAGTGTGTAAGCCGCGGAGGCAATGGTACCATGGATTTCAGTGCGTTTCTTGTGCTTTTTTTCTTCTATTTTTCTTTGTTTTTCGCTGTGCATTGATTGGAAGCATAAATTGTGAGGATCATAGAGTAAGGAACATCTACAATATCGTCACCCGCCAAACTGTCTAGGAGGAGTAGCCTTCGGTAAAGTCCAACGCCAGCACCAACTATTTAAGCGGAGTGAAGATAGTCGATGGACGTCATGTTCTGTTCTATTTTGAGTTTAACAGATAATCGAATGGTGTTGATCAGGTAACTATTTTCTTTGCCAACGCCTCATAATTTCATCTGAACTATTTAATCTGTGAAAAATTGGGCTCATGTATTGATGCGTCATGGAGTGAATAGTCATGTTGTTATCGTGATTCACCATGATAACTGTCAGTACGTAGGTTTTAGTGTTGACAGTAATGAGTTTTAAAATATACATGGAAATAATTGATAATTTAGTTGAATGTGTTCTGACCACCAAATTTTATTTCGACACTAAAAATATAACTTCCTTACAATAAAATATATGTTTAATTGGATTTCTGATTATTTGCCCTTTTCTCACACATCGGCCAAAGCCATATACTCTATACGACATATCGGCTTTTGGTACTGAATTTCTTTTCCTTTTTACTGTTGCCTTGATTCCCTTGTTTAGTTCTGTTACGGTAATGTAACATCGAGGAATTTGATTTGCTTTTTTGGCCTTTTTTTTCTTCTTCTTTTTCTTCTTCCGCGAAATTATCCCCTTAAGAAGTGACATCTTTCGATAAGATTTTTTGCAAAATATATTGGAAAAAAAAAAGTCATTTGATTGATAGCCCAATGGATTCTGATTTTCAAATGCATAATTGTTATTTAATAGAATTCAAGTCATGTTTTTGACGTTGCCTGCAACTATGTGACCACACATGACTCTGTATGTAAAAGAACCTTTCCTTTTTTCTTTCTTTTTTTTCTCTTCTTTCAAGGATTTTTCCTTTAAAAGAACTCCAAGCACATGTTCACCATCTAATAATTGTGATTTATTACGTAAGACTGACCACCTTTCCGTCCAGTGGATTGGAATTTTTTTTCTTTTTCTTACCAACAGTCTTCTATTTGGTTAAAGCGGTATTTGAGAGTTCGCTGTCCCATAGGTTCCATAGTAATTAGCAGAAGGAATTTGCCTAGTTTCTTCTTTTCTTCTATTGATATACCTACAGCAACAACTCCAAAGTGTTTATGTGTATTCCTGGCGCTCCGAGCATTCTTTCTACATGAGCTTGAGACTTCCAGGCATGGTTCAACACATTTTATTTGTTTATTGCTCATGTATTACATCTAACTCTGACTTATTACGTAAGATTAACTGCCTTACAGATCAGTGCACTAGAATTTGTATCATTACTAGTATATTATTATTCCAGGTCAAGCAAGGTGGTAATCGAGAGTTCGTTGCTCTATAAGCCCCATGGCAATTGTAGAAAGGAATCCCTCTAGTTGTTTGTTTGTTTTTTCTTTATATACGTAAATCCCTGTCTATGAGTATTCTTAGCACCTCGACCATTCACTTTTTATTCGCCTAAGACTTTCAGACACTGCTGCTTTATTCCTTTTTTTTTCATTTAATGTTCATGTTCAAACTCTTATTACGTAAGACCGACCGCCTTTAATTACAGTGCACTGCGAACATGGGTGTCGTGGTCAAAGTGGTTTTCGTGTACTTGTGAAAAGAATCGCTCTTTTTTTTTCTCTCACTCTCTCTCCCTATAGGTCTTTAGTTAAGACAACTAGATCCCCAAGTTTGTTAATGCGTATTATTGACGCTTCGAGCTTAAGCATTTTCTTCTCATGAGCCTTAGACTTCCGGGGGGGGGGGGGGCGGTATCGCCGCTGGGGTGACGGGACGCATCTGAAATTTTGGTGAAAATGACTCTTCTGGATTAATGGTCAGATAATGCATGGGTTAAGTAATGTCCGGTTTCAATTCCAACTGTTTTACTCCAAAAATTGAAGCCACCACGGCAGGTCAAGTGAAAGGCTTTCCCATTCACTCTAGTGCTTTGGCCGCCATGTTTTCTGGCTCTCCTGAACATTTGACATTTTGTTGATGCGAGGTCTTGCGCCCGACGTTATGCTCCATGTTCAACATCTAATTTCGATTTATTACGACGGTCGTAAAACCGACTGCCTTTCAGTTCAGTGCACTGGATTTTGTTTTTCTCTTTTCTTCTTCTTTTTGTTAATGCGGTATTTGAGAGTTCGCTGCCCTGTGAGTTCCATGACAAATATGGAAAGGGAATTTCTTGTGCTTTTTTCGTTCTTTCCTCTGTGTACCTGCAACAACAACTATAAATTTGTTTATGTGCATATTATTACTGGCGCTCCGACCATTCTTTCTCCAAGCGCTTGAGAATTCCAGGCTTCTTGGGCTTGGTTCAGTTCATTTTACTCGTTCATTGCGTATGTACTACATCTATTAAATGCTGATTTATTACGTAAGGTTTGACCGCCTTACACTTCAGCGCACTTCAGCGCACTCGATTTTCTTTGTGATTATTGTCATATAATTGAGAGTTCACTGCCCGATAAGCCCCGTGGCAAGAGTGTAGAAAAGAATCCCTCTAGTTCGTTTTGTCTTTATATACCAACATCATGAACTCCAAGTTTGTCTTTGTGTATTCTTAGCGCTCAGAGTATTCACTCTCTATTCTCTTGAGACTTTCAGGCTTGGCTGCTTGTCTTTTTTTTTCTCTTTTTTTTTTCTCTCTCTCTCTTACATTTAATGTTCATGTTCAAATCATTATCACGTAAGACCGACCGCCTTTCATTAAATTATGTGTGATTATTTAGGCGGTCTTAGGCTATTTGACAATTCGGATGTATCGAGAGTTCACTGCTCCAATGACAACTTCAATGGCCACAAATAAGCATAGCATTTCGGAAGTCAAGTTGAAGCCAATAAACACAGGTCTCGTATTTGTTATCCTTTTATGTAGATATCATGACTACAGGGACCATACCTTTTATTTGAATATTTTGAAAAGAATGGCCTGATGTTGCTGTTGATCTTTCTTTTTATATTTCACTGGGCCTTTGTGTATTGCAGTTGTGCATTGCCATTGATCCACCTGGGGTTATTGCTAGACATTCAGTAAAGCTTTGAGAGCAATTTTGAGAAAGCTGTTGTTGTTTTTTTTTTCACACACTGTTCGATAGTTTTGAAATAAATACGTTTTATTCAGTAATTTTATTACGTTATAAACAACAAACAACTGAGGGTTTGAATTTAAAATACTTGTTAATGTTTGATTCCAATCGGTTGTGTTGGCTGGGTGTGCTTCGAGTTATTTGAGTTGCACATCTTTACTAAAATGTTATGTATATTTGTGGAAAATAGTCCTCTATAGTATGAGGTCCTTGAGAATAGCTTTGTTCTTGTTCTTGTTTTCTATAACAATGTCATCTTATTTGACTATGCTCTATAGGAGCACTGGACAACCTATGTCACGGGCAGATGACTTCCGGATACAATGGCGGATCCAGAGAAGACTGCACTGGGCGCACCCCCCTTCATACTTTGTTAAAACAAAAGACAGAAAAAGAAAACGGGGGAGGGGTGCATGCACCCCCTTTTATTGTCGCAAATTTCTGGATCCGCCCGGGAATATATCATTGTTACTTTGGTACAGGCATTGAACTCAGAAATTAACAATTGGACAAGTTTATGTATAGTGCGTTCGTAATGAGACTTCGTTAATATGATAATGTGTGAACTGAGATGTAAATGACAGAGGGGCGTGGTTCGGTGAACCCCTGCCCAGATGCACTGAAATTTAACGATATATTTGACAATGTACTGGTAACGAACGCTTTGATCTTGTTCAGTTTTGAGATGGAACAATAACTGTCACATACCGAAGGTTTACAATACATGCACCAGTGAACGCATTCTCGTCAAGTTTGTGTGTTGGGTGACGGAGTAGCGTGGCGTGACGAGGCTCGACGAATGAAAAGCTTCAGCCTAGCCCATACGAGCAAGTGTAACATCGGGTTCACTGGCAACTTTCATCCAGTGCACTAACTTAATACTGTACTCACAAAAAGGATTGTAAATGCATTATTCGGAGTCTATCTTGCCTGACCAGTTTTGACATACTTTTCTCGGGGAGGGGGGGGGGGGGCAGGCAGGGAGAGCGATGATTGGGTTTAGTTTTTCGGAAATGTACCTTGGTCATGAGTCGATAGGTATGTGTTTTTTGTGGTGTTTGTCTTGTTCTTGTCTACTGTTTGTCCTTTGCTCTCTTGTAATTCTCCGGTATTTACGTTTTCTTTCTTATTTCTACTTCTACCACTTTTTCTGTTCCTTCCTCCTCCTTCTCGTCCTCTTACATTCTTTTATGCTCTCTCTTATTTCATCCTCCTGGGGTCTCTGCCATGCATGCTCGAACGCACACTGGCGCTCGATGGCACCGAGTACGTCCTATTTCTTTCTGACTCCTAGATGATGCGAGTCGAAGACTTTGCCTTTCATTCATTAAACAGTGATGAGTTCTTTGAAATGTTCAGTAATAACACGGAAACACAGGCAAATAATGACCCCTCTAGTAAAGATTATCAGTTACCTTTTAATTTTTATGAGGATAGTGTTAATTTTTGTCAGAATAACAATGAACAATATCCAAGTTCAGAATATTTCACTATTAACAATATCAAATCTTTCGTTGAAGGTAATGATTGTGACAATAATCTGTCTTTAATGCATCTGAATATAAGGAGTTTGAATCATAATTTTGATAATTTTCACTTATTTATGGATGGCACTCATGGATCCTTTTTTAATGTAATAGGTCTTAGTGAAACATGGACCACTCATGGTTCTACTTCTATGTTCTCACTCCCAGGTTATGATTTCATACATAATAGTAGAAATCAGAGAATGGGCGGAGGCGTTGCCTTATATGTAAAACAAAATCTGGATTATGTTATTCATGATGAATTGAACTGTATGAGTGAAATTGTTGAATCACTTGTTATTGAAATTAAGGTCCCTTATGTAAAGAATATAATTGTGTCAGTATTATATAGGCCTCCTAATTCAAATATCTATGATTTCTTTGATTACGTACAATCCTTATTATCAAACCCAACTTTTAATAATAAAGATTGTTTTATTATGGGAGATTTTAATGTTGATTTGTCAAAGTTTCAGACTTTAAACAATGCCCAAAATTTTCTGGATATAATGACTTCCTCGTCTTTTTTACCGCTTATAACAAAACCAACTCGCGTTACCAATCAGTCTGCAACACTTATCGACAATATATTTTGTAACATCAGCCCTTTACCTGTCTCTGGAATTATTTTATCAGATTTAACTGACCATTATCCCATCTTCACTTATATACCCCTTAACCGTAGAATTTCTTTAAAGCCTCGTATGGTAAGTTTCCGGAAAATAACACCTGACAATATAGTTAGGTTATACAAGACGAGCTAAACAGAGTGGACTGGACTGATGTATATGATAAAGAGGATCCAACTGAATCTTATGATTTGTTTATGCAAAGGTTAATTTCCATTTTGGATAAACATGTTCCCATTGTTAGAAAAAAAATGTAACAATTACAAAAGATATCCTAGGCTGCCTTGGATATCTAAATCTTTGTTGCGATCGATTAACCGTAAGAATAATTTGTATTATGTTGATAAACTTAAACGCACTCAGCAATCTCATTATAAATATACTTCATATAAGAATGTTCTCACGCAAGTAATACGATGCGAGAAACGTAAATATTTTATTAATCAGTTATCTTTGTTTAAACATGATATTCAAAATACGTGGAAAATTATTAATACAGCTATTAATAAAAATACGGAGAAACCGCGTATTACCACAATCAAACATAACAATTTGATTATCGATGATGCTACATCCATTTCAAATATTTTTAATCAGTATTTTTCACAAATTGGCAATAATCTTGCTCACAATGTTCCGGATAGTCAAAAGAATTTTTTTATTTTTTACAAACTCGTAATCCTAACTCACTGTTTTTTGTTCCTTTAGAGAGAAATGAATTGTTAGATATTGTTCAGAATTTGAAAAACAAGAAAAGTGCCGGGCATGACAGTATTGATAATGTTCTTTTGAAAAATATTATCAATTTTATTGTTGATCCATTAGTACACGTCTTTAATTTGTCTTTGTGTAACGGAGTTGTCCCTGAGGATATGAATATTTCTAAAGTAATTCCTATTTATAACGAGACATGAAAACTCGTCACATTGAGGACGAGTTAGGTGATACGCTTGTGGTCATCAGATGACAGTCATCTGTGATCGACAAAGAGAAGAATGTGATATAGGCACCTTGAAGTTATATTGAGCGTGCATGCGAAACCGTTTCTGTAACCACTCGGCCACGGGTCATCCACGGAAATGGTAAGACAGAAAAACAACAACAATGTATAGATATAACGGGGGGAAAGTCAATGCCCACTCAACTAACGCGGCCGTGTGAACATCTATTGCATTGCTAGACGGAAAAGCGGCCTTGTAACGACTGAGGTCGCTATACCATTTCTGGCAACTTGGGAAAAATACGTCCCGCAGACATAAAACCTATAATCGGCTGGTTTTGATACCTTGCCTTTAATCACAATTTTCAGTGTAATGACGTCATCAAATTACAAAACAATGACATGGTCTTGAAAGAAAATTGTTCAAAGTACAACACCTCAGTCGTCGTCATTACATACTATGATCGGTTTGACAAAGTCAACCTGCAAAATTTTGCTGCAGTCGAAGCAATGTGGTCTCCAACACACAAAAAAGAGGGATATGGCGTGTGTGTGTGTCTGTGTGTGTGTATAGGTGCGTTTATATACGAACGTGATTTCTACATGGACGAATATGTAATACAAAATTGAAGAAAAAAAAACAGTAAAGTAGCTAAGTATTTTGTTTCGTGATCTTGTGAGGTTCGAACCCGCAACCTCACGTCTCTGAGACGTCGCCTTTAACCACTCGGCGACACGTCTCGACGGGAAAATATGGGGAACGTTATGGACTTGAAAGACAGTTGTTCAATATATAACACATTCATCATACGTTGTCAGTTTGCTATTGACATGACGATCTATCACATGAATATGAGGGAGGCATTAGTACCTGTATGAAATTATTATAGGCATGGTTATCAAATTGCCCTAAAATATCCTTATAATTGCCTTATTTTTACACACAGTTACGCTATCCCTTTAAACTCGTCACAGTTTAATTAGAATCATTAACATCATACATTAGTACCATATTCAGTTCCATAGCTGATCACGTTTGCTAATCAATTAAGAGTAATTGTCTAGAATGTGTCATATGGCCAACCTGTATACACACGTATATACACACACACAATGCTAAATGTATGTATCAAACATCTGTAACACAGCTTTGAACTAACTATAGGAATTATCGCTGCACTTATCATCCATACTTTTTATCACTATCTGAAACTCCACAAAAACCACTAATTGACAAATAATCATCAATACAGAAGACTGAATACCTTTTTTACAATGTATAGCTTGTTACATGTATAAATCAGCACAAAGTAACCACGACTACATTGTGTTACTGAATTGATATGAACAAATTTCATTTTGTTACAGTATACTGTATCAGTTTGAAAAGCCCAACCTGCAAAACTATAATTTTGCAGCAGACGAAGTAATGCAGTCTCCAACGCAAAACAAAGGTATACTGTGTGAGTGTGTGCGTATAGGTGTGTTTACATGCAAACGTGATTTCTACATGGACGAAGGTGTAGTACTCCATTGAAGAAAAAAAGTTTAAAAAAAATTATTATTTTCTTTCGTGCTCTTGTGAGGATCGAACCCGTACGTGTGCAACCTCACGTTTCTAAGACGACGCCTCTAACCACTCGGCCATACGTCTCGACGAGAAAATTAGAGGAACGTAAGCTTATGTACGTGAAAGATGAATCACGAATCGTTTGGTCCGCATTCCATTCTCATTTTCAGTTTTAAATTGCAAAATTGTCAACCTCATGAGGAGATTTCAAAGAATAAAATGCATGATTACTGCAGCTTATTGTCACATCTACAACATAAATAAGTTTCAGAGGAAATGAAGCAAAATCAGCTGAGATAAAGGTGCTTAAACGTTGTCAAGTCAATGCATGGTTTCTAAAAAAATCACCTCCCATAGACAATACACGTAAACTTGTCCGATTTTGCGTCTTTACCTTTAAACACAATTTAAAGCATGATGACGTCATCAAATTTCAAAACCATGACATGGACTTGAAAGGCAAATGTTCAAAGTACAACATATCTGAATTTGGGATAATATTGAGCTTAAACAACAGAGATACGAGCAAATGAATGTCAGAAACAGTACCTCAAAAAAATTAATTCCACTTTTTTGATTTCAGATGACGATATGATGACGTCATAATGTAATTATGGAAATAATGATACTTGAAACGTCAAGTCCAATTTATATGCTTTTGTAATATGCAATAAAAACATAGGGTCACCTGACGTTTTAAAGAGCTATGGCGAAATAAACAAAGACATGTTTTTTCACTATATTTGCACATAGACGCGCAGGCGAAATTTGAACTTTGACGCAAGTGCATTGCTTTGTTATTTGTAGGAATCGATTAGAAATCAATGGATATTGTTGCTCAAAGTATCAGGAATCCAAATCTGTCAAAAAAAGTGTATTTTCATGTTGCTGACGCGCTGTGCGCGCGAAAATGCGCGGACGGACGCGCACGCGCAAAATTGTTTGAAACGCATAAAATTGTCTGAAACTTCGAGATTTCCCATTGGAAAGTTGTTTTGAGCCTTTTAAAATTTTGACGCGCGCTTACGCGCACTTAATGATGTCCTAGGTAATTAGCATCAAAAGAAGTAAGATAGAACGTGACCTGAACTTTATGTCCACAAAAAATGATACAGAAATGACCTTTAGTTATGAAGTTATGATCGATCATGTAACATGGTCCAAAAATCACAAAATGGCGCCTAGACGACGTCATAGATATGTTACTGTCATGAAAACCTTATTGTGGCTAGATATTGTCATGAGACATGTTCCCTGAAAATGTCATGTTATTCCGTAATGTCATTCTTGAGATATTGATGACACAAAATTGTCCAGAAAGAAAGAAGAATAACTAGACTCGGAATTTGTCAACACTGACAAATTAGGTGATCCGATCTCTTCGAAAGTCAATGATTTGAGTCCTGATCCCAATAGGCATGACCGTAAAGGTTCATCTGTGGTTATGGACATTGGCCGTGTGATGTTTGGATTCTCATTTAAAAAAAAGGGAGTCGGGTTTGCCATCTTTGGTACCATATTCCGTATACACTATAACGAAGATACAGAATAAAGTATATTTGACCATTGACCCCACTTTGCACAGCCAAGATGGCATCTGAGAAAGAAATGGTTATTTTGTGAAATGATCCTGGTAACGTGATCTTTGTGTGTGCAAAATATTGGAAAGATAGGACATGTATTCACCAAGATACAGGATGAAACATTTATGACCTTTGACCCTAATTTACATACCCAAGATGGTGTCTGATCAAGAAGTTGTTATTTTATGAAATAATGTAGGTGACATGAACTAAACATGTGCAAAATATGGGATTGATAACCATTGTTGTTCTTCATCTATTGCACAGAATGTAGTAGAAAGAAAGAAAAATAAAGAAAAAATTATGTTATTTTATAGAAATTTGAAGGAGAAGCATTAAAAAATCAGAAAAAGATAAAAATAGGAAGGGAGATTAAGACTAAATAAAGAAAAAGAAGAAAAAAAGAGTTTGAAAAAAAAAATATTGGCAAGGGTGAGGCTCGAACCAGGGACCTTAGGATTACGAGTCGGATGCGCTATGCAATGACCTATTTCATGCTCCATAGGCCCTGTGTATTAAGCAAAATGACGCTGCATCGAAGCCACGTGCCATTTTCAACCAAGTTTTTCGACGTGATGCCGGCCTCGTATGAAAAAATGGAGGGCACATTAACGATAGCCCAAAGTCTCAGCTACAACATACTAAAATCTGGGAAAAATTCACCGAAGCATAAGTGAGCTAATGCTCGAAAAAGATAGTCATGTCAATTTTCACTGCCAGAAAAACTGCTCTCCCATAGAGATAACACGTAAACTGGTCAAATTTGACAAGATTACATTTAATCCATTTTTACGAGGTGATGCCGCCATCCAATCAAAATGTTGTAATTACATTAATGAAAGAACATTTAATAAGCTACAACATACTGAAATCTGGGTGAAAATTGGCAAAGGATAAGTGAGATACGCCCAAGTAAACTTGAAAATTGATGACGTCATTTTGAAAATTTACTTTTTTTACTTTATTAAGAAATTTGATATCTTTGAATCACTTTTTCAGTATCGCCAACCCATAAACTGACATGTACAACTCATCAGCTTTCAGAATATGTAAAGAAAATTGGGGGTCACCGTCCATCCTGACGAGTAAAATCGGATTTAAAATTGGCGGTTTTGGGGCATTGTTGTACTGTATATCGCCATTGACGCGCGCGCGGAATTTCAACTTTGACAGTCCCGTATGACGTCATATTGAGTCGGATTGACTTGAAACTTGCTAGAAATATTCCTTGACTTTTCAGACATCCGATAAATGTAAAAAATCGGGAAATTTCTGTTGCATATGAGCTGTACGTGCGTATATGTGCGCGCGCGTACGCGTCCGTCCAATTTTTTCAATTTTTCAAAAAATGCTCCAAATGGTCTGAAACGTATGCAAAAAAAATTTGAGCTTGATTGGAGCATACAAATATTTCAACGCGCGCGTACGCGCACGTCTTTACGATGCGAGGAATTCTGAAAATATGGGTAGAATTCCCTTGAATTGAAATTTATGTGACGTAAATTTCATTGAGAAATTCCACTCCATTAATGAGATATGATTGAAAATGTGTTTTCATATAATGACGTCATAGTGACGTCACGGTCGACTGATCACTACGATTTTACTTGACATGTCGTCTTTGGGACATGATACACATATGGTATAAGTTTGACATTCATAGGCAATGCACTTTCTGAGCTAGTCTCTACACAACTTTTGCGGAGAAATAAAGAAGAAGAAGAAGAAGAAGAAGAAGAACAAAGAATCAGTACAGATACAGAAGGTGATCCGAGAGGATTCTCGGATCACCTAAAAAGAAATAAAGAGAGATTTTGACAATCACAATAGGTGATACGCTGATAGCGTATCACCTAATAAAGAGAGATTTTGACAATCACAATAGGTGATACGCTGATAGCGTATCACCTAAAAAAGGGGATAGGGAAGATGTTTGCAATTATCGACCTATATCTTTGTTGACTTCTATTTTGAAATTACTTGAAAAAGTTGTTCATTTTAGATTATTGAAGTTTTTGGATATTCATAAAATAATTTCTGATTATCAGTTTGGTTTCCGGCAAAACCACAACACCTCCCACGCAATACTTACCTTTTTAGATAAAGTTTCAAAAGCTATTGATCAATTTCATCATACAATCGGCGTTTTCCTGGACTACTCCAAGGCCTTTGATACCATTGACCACAATATACTTTTTTATAAATTATCATATTATGGTATCCGAGGAAAGGCCTTGGAGTGGTTTAGAAGTTACCTTTCTAACCGTAAGCAATTTGTTTATGTTAATGGGCATACATCTGTCATGCAAAATGTTAATTGTGGAGTGCCTCAAGGAAGTTTGCTTGGACCTCTTTTATTCATCCTTTACATTAACGACATGCCGAATTCGTCAAGTATTCTTTCCTTTCTATTATTTGCTGATGATTCTAATGTTTTTTTTGTCACATTCTGATCCTAATATGCTAATTGATGTTTTAAATGTTGAATTGGATAAATTACTTCAATGGATAAGAGCAAATAAATTGTCCATAAATATTAAAAAAACTAAATGTATGATTTTTAGCAACTCTTTAGAAAATGTACCTAGAAATGTATATCTGAATGATACAGTTATTGAAGAAGTTTCTTCAATCAAATTCCTAGATTTGATTATTGACCGTAAACTTACTTGGAATTTACACATTGATTCCATAAGCCGTATCATCTCAAGAAATATAGGTGTTATAAAGAAAGTTAAATTTTTTTTACCCAAAAATGTTCTTTTAATGTTATATTCATCTCTGATTTTACCTTATTTGAATTATGGTATACTCGCCTGGGGAAACACACATTCTTCTCATTTTGGAAAGACTACTTTTGTTACAGAAAAAGCTCTTCGCATTATTTGCAATGAATCGTGGAGAAGTCATACTGATGTGTTATTCCATGAAAACAAAATCTTAAAAGTTAAGGACTTGTATTTGTTACACCTAGGACAATTCATGTACAAACTTACCAATAATTCTCTCCCATTTTGTGTTTGAGTCCATGTTCACTAAAAATAGATCTGTTCATTTTTATCCTACCCGGCAATCCAACTCATTTCATTTGCCATTAACTAGGACTATGTTTGCTAAATCCATGTTTTCTTTTACTGGCCCCAAATTTTGGAACACTCTCGATAATAGTATGAAGCAAGTTCTAAGTTTAAACACATTCACATTTAAACTGAAGAAGTTGTTCATAAATTCTTATATAGTTGAATGAGATATATTTTAATTAGCCTTGATTCTGTGCTCTCTTTTATATTCGTTATATTCACTCTTTTCTTTTATATATTCCTTTCCTACATTATGTACATATACCTCGGTGATCCACCGCATCATGTGCCTCGCGCGTGCTGGTATAGACCCTTCATCTCTTCTCCTTTCTCGCCTTTCCCTGTCCTCTTGTCTCTTTCTGTTTCTTCTTTCAAAATAATTTCCTCTTTTCCTCTTTTTCCTTTACTGTGTTTTGTTTTTTCTCTCTTATCTTTCTCTTTACAAGAGAGGTTGCTTGTGTTTGCTTGTCCGTCTGTTTGTTTGTTTGTTTGTTTATATGTATAGGTCTGTTGTGTTGTACACCGATATATTATGTCTAGCTAATTGCTTTTTGATGTTATTTAGTCTTTTTGTCCACGTGGAGACTGCAAAATACAAGCTTAGCTTTTTAGCATGTCTCCTCCATTTCCTGCAACTTTAGTTTCAATTCAATTTTCATTGTTTACTTTGCTTTTGTGATGCGTAGTATTGTCAACTTCACGTATTTTTCTTTGTTACTACATTGCATTGATGTTGTGTTATTTTGTGTATGAAAATGTTGTTGGAAATGAAATAAATGAAATGAAAAAATAGGCCCTACGTGTTAAACACTGCACTGACCCACAAATTATTACTTCCCACTGATAGAATGGTGTGTAAATCTACCATTTTTAAAATTTCTTTTGGTGAGTTTTGTCTCTATCACTTATCATTGAGTGTCTCCACCTTATCATGAAATAAGAATCCTATAACTCCACTGTGGTAAGATTATATTTATAGGTTCCCAATGACCGACCGTATGTTGTAGGCCTATATTGATAATGTAGGCCAACGCAGCGAGCATTCATTCGATAAAGAATAACGTTGTCGATCGTGAGACATGTACCTATATAAAAGAGCTGAGTGTGTTGATACAATTATATGGATCATAATCATTATCATCCAGTTATTGGAAGGGAGATGGAAGTCACTTTTCTGCACTAAGTATAATATTGGAACACTGTAAGGCGTGTGATCACATCTAACTGCAGCGGCCATGCATCAGCAAGGGAGAAGAAAAAAACAACATCAATTTATATTAGCCTATATAATAGACAAGTGCAAGTCTCCCCCCCCCCCCCCCCGGGGGGGGGGGGGGTTAGAAGTCAACAACCGTACTAATGGTGTCCCTCCTCTTTGAAAGAATCTAATGTAAGGATGGAACCTTGATGTCTTGGGTGTAATTGATTTTTGTCCAAATTTTTTTTCGCCAAATTTTTCCCTGATCTTTTTCTTTTTTTCCCCTTTTTTTCTCACACCTAATAAAATCCCTACGGTGCGTCCTGATGTTTGTATGCACAGTGTACACGCCATTGGTTTCCTTACACCCGCGGGGGCGCTGCGGCTGGTCGTGATCTATTGATATTCGCCGTGTGCAGGTGTGCTGTGTGTGTAACGTGTGAACCAAAGAGCGTAGGTTTGTACGCTCTTTGGTGTGAACCACGACAGCAGGATTAAAAAAAAAACCAACAACAACAACAACTACCGCGTTTACACGTACACCTGTCCGCTCACCGCATGTTGTTCATGTTGTGTAACGTGTGGACTGAGTTGATGTTTCGGCAGTGCAGTCGCAGTGAGAAGTGTAAGTGGTACACATAATAAGTAAGAAAATGGGTGTCAAAGCCTGGTTCATGGATGATTCGGACGCCGATCAGCGTGAGACACACCACAAGAATCCTCCGGAATACGTCACGGGCGAGTTTTTGGAGAAACATGGTATTCTTTTCTGGAATGTAAGTGGATCGGTCGCGGTCGTATGTTGACGATTCGATGCAATGTTTGCCCTAGTCCAGGAGGAGACCGCGCTGCTATGCGGCACGTTGTGGGCTGGTCGCAGTTATATTTGCCCGTGCCCGGCAATAAAGACCGGTGCGGTGGTTTCTCTATAATAAAATTATAGATCTAGACCGATAGTCTCTCTATAAATACGGTGGGCTTCTAAATGAGGTGATCCGAGTATCCTCTCGGATCACCTTGATCTGTACTGATTCTTTCATGTTTGTTAAAATCTTCTCTAACTTAGACTAGACTCTAGACAGAAAGATCCGTCTGTCCGGAGGACTCTTTTATATTTTGCCATTAACGCTGTCCCCCGTTGTGTATACGGAGGGGATCCGTGAAGCCAGACGCAGTCTCCGCGGAACATTCCCCGACGGACAGATACAGACCGATCTTTCGGTCAAACTAGACTCTAGAGTCTAGGTCTAGGTCTACAATGTAGGTTGTTCTCCATGACCATACTTAGGTCTATTTCTTTCTCCTCAAGTCTTGTGCAGACAGCAGAGGGTATCTCAAAAAATCCTTCTCCTTTATTCGTTTTATTTTTAATATGTAAAATCTATCGTGTCCTAACCTAGGGTAGGGATGCCAGATCGGCAGTTGGGCAATGTCAGTGTGATCACTCATCCATGACGTCACTATGAAGTCATCTGAAATCACGTTTACATTCATACGGTATCTCATAATGGAATGGAATTTCTCGATGAAATTTGATGTGTACATCTCATTTATAGTTCAAGTCAAGCTCTATCGATTCATTTCATAAAATTTGATCATGTTTAAACCAAATTATAGCAAACGAACACGTACGTGCGCGCGCATATATGCACGCACAGCTCGTATGCAATAGAAATTCCCAATTCCCCATTTTTTCGTATGAATCACATGTCTGAGATATCGACAAATATTCTACCAAGTTTCAAGTGTATCAGACTCAATACCGGTATGACGTCATATCAGTTCGGGAAACCCACTCACAAGGGGGGCCCCTCCTTATAAGTAACCTGTCCCCCTTATAAGTAACCCCGTCCCCCTTATAAGTAACCCCCGGGGCACCCCTTATAAGGAGTCTCCACGCTTTTTTGCAATGCAACGCGAAAATGAAAGGACTGCGGCAATTCGCTTGATTATGTCCATAAAGCTTCACAAGTTTCCTAGTTACTCACGAAATTTGAGCAAAATCGGTTCGAGGCATCATATCTAAAATCATGGATTTAAATGCGATGTCAAACGACCCATGCGAATGCTGAAATGCGAGCGATTACTTGCGTGAGTGTCGCCAGGCGCGGCGGCGCGGCAATGCTTGAGTGCAGACGTGGCAACTGAATGAACGAAAGTCTCCGTACTCAGCATGGGTCGTTTGACATCGCATTTAAATCCATGATTTTAGATATGATGCCTCGAACCGATTTTGCTCAAATTTTGTGAGTAACTAGGAAACTTGTGAAGCTTTATGGACATAATCAAGCGAATTGCCGCAGTCCTTTCATTTTCGCGTTGTATTGCAAAAAAGCGTGGAGACTCCTTATAAGGGGTGCCCCGGGGGTTACTTATAAAGGGGGACGGGGTTACTTATAAGGGGGACGGGTTACTTATAAGGAGGGGCCCCCCTTGTGAGTGGGTTTCCTGAACTGATATGGGGCCCGTCAAAGTTAAAATTCTGTGCGTGCGTCAATGGCAATAAACAGTGCAATTATGCCAAAAAACACCAATTTTAAATCATATTTTACTCATCGGGATGGATGGTGACCCCCCATTTTCTTTACATATATTCTAAAAGCTGATGAGTTGCATGGGTACCGGGTAGCTGATGCTAGCAAAATGTCTGAAAGATTTCAGTATGTTGTAGCTTGTTCAATATCAGATGTACATGAAGCAAAATTTTGATTAAAAGTACAAACTGTATGACCTCATCATCTCTAAAAAATCAATTCAAAAGAACCGTGTCGAATTTGACCAGATTACGTGTTATCCCCATGGGAGTGCATTTTTCCTGGAAATGAAAATTGACATGACTGTCTTCCTTGGATGAATTTCTCCCACATTTTAATAAGCTGTAGCTGAGACGTTGGGCTATCGTTGGGGATGTGTTCTGCAGAGACTGCGTCTGGCTTCACAGAATCCCTTCCTACAGTATATGGAGGAGAGCGATAACATCCCCCCCCCCAAAAAAAAAATAAATAAATAAATAAATAAATCATGGATAAATAAATAAAAGACTCCTCCAGACAGACAGACAGATCTTCTATCTATTAAAGATTTGTACGTCAAATAAAACTCCAAACCACAGGGACCATGAGCGGCGGGCATGATGGTACTTAGAACTTATTGAGCCTGGATGCTTAATTTATGATATTACTGTTTATCGGCCAAGTTTTCAGTTCGTTAAGCCACAAACTGTATGATCTCCGGGGCATTCTGTCGTGGATAGTATGGTTACAGCTCGTTATTTCGAAGACTGTGACTGTTCGTTGTTCTGAAGGTTCATTGTTTCGAATTTCATTTTCGGATTAAACGAATCTGCGGAATATCAAACCTTCAGAATAACGCCACAAATGTTCGGATTAACGAACCCTTTTTCGTTTTCGGATTAACGAACCTCTAGGTATAGGGACTTTGTGTGTTTGGGATTAACAACCCTTCGGAATATTAACGAACAGCACCCGAGTATTGAGCATGCACATTTGAAGCCTTGTCCTGTAGAGCTGTGGCATTGCAAAAGTGTGGATTAAACCATGGACCTTGTAGTGGGTCCATGATTAAACCAAGTGGTTGCAAACCTATTCTCCCAGTGCTGAGTCGAGTTTTGACTGTTGACAAGATATACCTCCTTTAACCCCCCCCCCCTCCAAAAAAAAAAAAAAAAAATAAGTTAAACAAAAAACAAATTCTTCAGTTAGTACACCTGTACCTTGGACCCTCCTGTTAACGTCCTCTCCATATTTCCTTTTGTCAGTGCCAAACAGACCAAAGTCAAGGGTCTACAGCTGTATTAAAGGGATATCTGTAGGGTACATTTGTAAATCCATCTTGTCTTGATGGTGTTGCATTGTGGCTTGTGTGAATACAGAAAAATCATTAAAGAACTATACTATATAGATTTGTCAGAAGATCTGAGGAAAATAAATAGACACATGAAGAGTGATGAATTGTGAAATTTTAGAGTGTTTAGGCAAATTGGCAACTCAGCAATATTGCTCTTGAGCAGGTACATGTACCGGTACAATGTATAGTGTGCAATTTGTACACATATTCACCAGCCTTCTGCATCTATAATTGTTCTGTCCTTTCTGTATGGGTAGAGTAATGTGCGTGTGTGTGTGTCCTCTTTCTGCCTTTGTTTCAATAGCATTCAGAAAATTCGTATTTTTTTTTTCTTTGTAAATATCAAATAGCTGTTTATCAGTTCTCAGAACCACATGGAGTTGCCAGTTTGGCTTTCTCTCTTTAAAGTTTTATAATTCACACAGCATGTCAAATGCATTGTATTCATCTCAGTCATTTATAATCTCTTTCTCTGACTTACAATTGTAAACTTTGACTTTAACCCATTGAGGACAGACTAATTTTGCTGCAACATGCATTTCCCATATAGACACCTGACCAAATTTACTCGGGACTCATCCTCGGTGGCTTAATATCAAGTGACTCAGTACTAGGTTGGATTGGCCCTTTAAAAATGCGCCCGTCTGATCAAACTGCAAACTCATTGCATTTTGATGGCATTGAAGAGACTCGACTTTGCTCATGAATGTCAACATGACAAGTGGTACTCGATTGAGGAGACATTTTTACAGTTCAGTGGTATTTATGCACTTGTCAATTGTAGTCCCGGCCCATGGGTACCCGGGGATGGCCGGGACTTGCAACCAAATTGAGCGGGGATTTCAGCATTTTTTTCGCCCGGGTGGGTCGGGAATAGACCGGGCTTTGTAGGGGGAAATTCACTTAATTTGCCCCGGTGGGCCGGGGATGTACCGGGATGTTGTCGGGGGAAATTCAATTATTTTGCCCCGGTGGGTCGGGGAATGGGCCGGGCTTTGTCGGGGGAGATTCACTTATTTTGCCCCGGTGGGTGGGGAATAAACCGGGGCTTGTCGGGGGAAATTCGCTCCAACCAAATGGCAGGCATTTGGGGCAGGAATTTTTGCCGGGATTGAGCCAGATTTTGCTTGAGAGTTGACCATGACTTGTACCATTTCCAGTACGGTAATGCAACCATAAATTATTTCGCTTGACTAGCAATTCCCCGCTATTGATGACTCGGTAACATTGCCCAAAAGTCGCGTAAATGCATGAATCACGTAAGAAAAATAAAATAGAGCCTAGCGCGAAACATGCGCGATTTGCGCATCTCATGAATTTTTCTGACGTGGAACCTTCGATCGTATTGTCCGCGGATGTGCGCCGGATCGGCGCTTTACACGATTCCATGCGCAAAAGTTGCGTAATCGCATATTAAAATTATGTACGAAATTTGGTTTTGCGTGCTTGTCCGTCGAGAATTTGACCATTTTCGCTGATTTACGCAATGAAAAATCACCGATGAATTGCGCAAGAACTACGGAAAGATCACGCGAAAATTTAGCGCCACAATCATACTTGAGTTGTTAGTGATACATTTTGTGATTCATCAATCAGTATTTCGTAAGTATTACAATGTACATGCGTTTATTTGCGTGTTCTGTGAGAGATACATAGGCCTACGCCAATATTTTTTTTTCAGTGATTTTCAGTGATACGTAGGTGTTACAAGCGCAAAACATGCATCATTATTTATGTCTGCTAATCGACAGTGGAGAGTTGTTGGTGAACGCGATAGCGGCAACATTTTCGCAAACAATCGCTGATATTCCACGCATATTTCGCGCATTGTCCGCGTGAGAACCACGCAAACTATGCGAAAAATGACGTAAAACAGCGCAATAATGCGTAAACTTTTACGCGAAGCCGAGTTTTGAGCTCCTCAAAACCCGGAATTGCGTAAAGCGCCGATCCGGCGCATATCTGCTGACAATTTACGTAATTTTTGCGTAGTTTGCGTTGTTCTTACGCGAAAAAACGGGCGAATGCGTGGAATATCAGTGATCATTTGCGAAAATGTTGCCACTACCACGTTCATGTGCAAATCATGCGCGATTCATACGCAATTCATTGTGATGAAGTGCAGATTATGCGTGATTTTCCGTGGACTTCAGTCGTCGCGCACAACCACGAATTCGCCCTTTGTGGGGCCTTTGCGTGCCTATGCGCTGAAAGTGCGTGGTTAAGTGATTTTTGAGTGATATTTCTGCAATTCATCGGTGATTTTCATCGCGTAAATCAGCGAAAATTCTCAACGGACAAGCACGCACAACCAAATTTAAATTTCTTGCGTGATTCATGCAAACTTACGCGACTTTTGGGCAGTGTGACCGGGCCTTGAGGGTCGGGACTTGGCCGGGGATTTCTATGCAAATATACCCGGCTTGTCGGGGACTTGACCGGGGATTTCGGCACAAATATTGCCCGGACTGTCGAGGAATTGGCCGGGGATTTCAACTTCAATTTTGCCCGGCCTGCCGGGGAGTTAGCAGGGGATTTCCGCGAAAATTTTGCCCGACCGGTCGGAGACTTGGCCGGGACTTGGCCGGGTGGTGTAACATCCCAAAATTGCAAGTGTGATGCAAGTCTCGGCCATCCCCGGGTACCCAGGGGCCGGGACTACAATTGACAAGTGCATTACTCCTCAGAAGGTGTCTTCTTTTCTGTACCAAAAGTCATACCGTGTGCAGTGAACATGAACTGTGTGCAACCTCACAGCATCAATTCAGTGTAGACCTCAATTGTTGATTTCAGGTATGGTTGGGTGTTCATAATACCGGACACCTAACGTTTTTCTATCAATAGAAACGTGAAAAATCTCACAATTTGACTGAAATTTTACTCACGTGTGGAAAAAATACTCCGGATTCACAAGCGCGCACTGAAAATGCGATCTGAGGTACGCGCTCTTAGATGGCGGCTTCGAACGCGTGGGGTGTCATTTTTTCCGCACTCAGTTGCCCTGCTCATTTCAACCGACCACCCTGACAATGCGTATAAAGGGCACTTAAATGCGTTTTTTCGACAGGCCGCTGTTTTTTTTCTAGCCGTCATTTTTTCCCCAATAATATTTGAATATATTTTGAATCCTTCAATATTACTTTTGAAGGACTGTTTGATGAATTTGACTTGATTTTCATTAGGAAACTTTTCATCGTAATTGAAATAAATTAGATGAGTCGGTTTGTTGTTTCACATTCATTTCTCGTTTCTGCATCAACTCGTACGGTCGTAGCGGGCGACAAAATGTTTATGTCATGTACGCCATTAGCCATGTATATGTGTAACGTGTGTGCACGATCGTACAAGCGGCGGTGACAATTTTGCGGTCAAAATCGTCAAATTTATTACGGAAGGATACTCTACATCTAACAACGAGTCAGCAAAGGTAGGTCTAGTTATATGTAGTTACACGATAAACCTTACTCGATTTTGCTAAATTTCGGTAATTTAGAGGGAATACTTAGTTGTTTTCGCCACATTTTACTCGGTAGCGTAGCCCAGTGAAGAATCGAACACCGTTGCGCGTAGTCCCATGCGTACATTTTCTTTCTGTACGCGCAATGCCATTATAATGCGCGGCCGGTCGTTATGGACCTGGTCGGTAGGTTGGACACCTACCATACAGCTTCCTTTGCACAGTCATTGTCAAATACATTCACCAGGTCACAGAGAACACCACAAAGAAGAAACGTATTTGAAGTAACCATTATAATTATGCTGCTATACAATACAGTTGCAGTTGTACAGCTATAGGCAGGGTCGGGTGGATTGGGGGGGGGGGGGAGGGGGTTGAAATCAGGGCCCAATTTTTGTCCCCGCCGAACGAGTTCGAGCAGGGGACTATGAAACGGGCTCCGTACGTGTGTGTGTCCGTGTGTCCGTCCGTCCGTGTGTCCGTCCGTCCGTGTGTCCGTCCGTCCGTGTGTCCGTCCGTCCGTGTGTCCGTGTGTCCGTGTGTGCGTCCGTGTGTGATCAAAATCTTCAATTTGCTACTCTTCTGTCATTTATGAGCCAATTTTGATTCTGTTTGCTTTATATGATAGCACTACATGGGAGCTTTGAAACTTCTACACAGAATTTCAGTCGTGACCTTTGACCTTGACCTTTGACCTATATTGTACATTTTGCTACAAAATGCTACTCCTTCGCCATTTCTAACCCGATTTCGATTCCGTTTGCTTTATGTGATGGCACTAGGTGAGGGCTTCAAAACTTCTACACAGAATTTTGACCTTTGACCTTGATTTTTTGACCTATATTGTACATTTTGCTACAAAATGCTACTCCTTCGCCATTTCTAACCCGATTTCGATTCCGTTTGCTTTATGTGATGGCACTAGGTGAGGGCTTCAAAACTTCTACACAGAATTTTGACCTTTGACTTCTTTGACCTTTGACCTTGATTTTTGACCTATATTGTACATTTTGCTACGAAATGCTACTCCTTCGCCATTTTTAACCCGATTTCGATTCCGTTTGCTTTATATGATGGCACTAGTTGAGGGCTTCAAAACTTTTACACAGAATTTTGACCTTTGACTTCTTTGACCTTTGACCTTGATTTTTGACCTATATTGTGCATTTTGCTACAAAATGCTACTCTTGCGCCATTTCTAACCCGATTTCGATTCCGTTTGCTTTATGTGATAGCACTAGGTGAGGGCTTCAAAACTTCTACACAGAATTTTGACCTTTGTCTTCGTTGACCTTTGACCTTGATTTTTGACCTATATTGTACATTGGCTACAAAATGCTACTCCTTCGCCATTTCTAACCCAATTTCGATTCCATTTGCTTTATGTGATGGCACTAGGTGAGGGCTTCAAAACTTCTACACAGAATTTTGACCTTTGACCTTGATTTTTGACCTATATTGCACATTTTGTTACAAAATGCTACTTCCGGCGGGGACATATGTTACGCACCGCGTAATTTCTACTTTTCCTTGTCACATTTTCATCTATTCCTTAAAAGTGCATAGTCAGATTTTTACCGAACTTGAGTGTAGAAAATGTACTATTGCTTGGGGGGGGGGGGGGGGGGGGGACCAAAGCCCACAAATTAGGAATCTTTTCAAATCTTCTGCTTTACAACCAGAAGTGATGAAACTCTAAAATTAGTGCTGTGAATGAATAGAATGTAATTGCAGTTTTTAAAAATGAATGGCAGTTACCAGATTTGTTCCCCTTGTGTGTGTGCATGTGTGTGTGTGTGTGTGCGTGTGTGCGTGTATGTGCGCGTGTGTGTGTGTGCGTGTGTGTGTGTGTGTGCGTGTATGTGTGTGCGTGTGTGTGTGTGTGTGTGTTGGGATGGGGGTGGGTGGGGGTTAGGTGACCAAATTGGGGCCTAACATTCACATTTTCCTCCTTTTCTTGAAAATGCTTTGTCACATCTGTTATCAAATGTGGCACGCTTTATTAACATGCAACAATGTATTTGGTACAAGGACTTTTGTAAAATCTAAAAAATGAAAATAAAATAATTGCAATATATTACAACCAGAAATACTCTCAGTAAATACATCATGGAAGGTATGCTTCCATGGTTATTTATCCATGGCGGATCCAGGGATTTGGCGGGGACCGAAGTGGGGACCAGTTTTTACATTTTGTTCTTTTTTTTTTAGAGCTGCAACTTTTCTAAATGTAGCACTTGTGCTTGACAGGCAAAGTTTTTCATGCTAGAAAAGTTGCTGTGTCACGGTGACAGAGTTTTGGTGGAGGTGCAGTCGCATTGCCCCAGTAACAGTCAAAGGTTTTGATTTTTTTTTTTTTTTTTTGGCTTTGTTTAGATTTTGTATTTTTGCTTTATAATAGGACTAAACTACAAAGCAAGATATGGTCTGAAGAATTGGAAGGGTTTTTCTTTTATCAAAAGAATGTGAGAAATGCACCTTGCTCTTTGTATTCACTGTACGGGGGAAGGCAAGGCATAGGGGTGGTAGGATAACAATAGGAAATCACACCAATTCGTACAATATTAAAGGGGAATTTACCCCTAAAACAAATGACAAGTGTGTGGGTTCGGTAAATGCAGGTATAGTAGCACACAACAGTGAAGTTTGAGGAAAAATTTGGGAATCATCCATTCCAAAATTATACATTTTTTATTTGTTTTATATTTGTTTTTAAATTTGCTGTCATCGTGTGATGAAAAGGCTGTCTCAACAATTTGTTGTGTCAGACATGTACACATCTGCATTGGAGGAATGATATTTCATAAAGATGATATGAAGAGAAGTTTATTCTCCCTGAAAAGTGCACACTAATTAGATAACAAGTTCTCTAGACACATCCAAAAGTTGTAATTACCTGTGACAGTTTTGATGTCACACCTGGGTGATTACTGATTGGCGCAAAATCATCAGTTGCCGATTTTAGCCATGGTTTGAGAATGATGACAGCCCTTTGTCAAAACTGTCACAGGTAAATACAACTTTTGGATGTGTCTTGAGAACTTCTTATCTTACAACCATCCTTTTGAAGTCATTTCGCAGCACACTATTCAATTAGACTTAAAGTGATAATATGATTTCCCCTGCCATCTGATGGGGGCCAGGCAAGTTTTCTTTCATTATGGTAGACAAAAATACATTTCTTCTCTTTATTTCCACTTCGGACATCAAAAACTATTTAAGCCTTCTTATCTAGCAGTGACCCGCAGCACCAAAACTCGTAACTTTTGAATGGATGTTGTGATTTTCACCACACTTTGCAGAACTTTGTGTTCTATTGTATTGCTGTATTCATGCATAATCCACATACTGTAAAATGAGGAATGTTCGCATGCATTTTTTTGTGAGAGCCAAGATTCGCAAAATTAAAATGCACATGAAAGCTCTTGCCTACACTATACGCATCGAATGTTAGAGGCAACTCGCGAAAATTTCGTGCTGTGAAAAAGGCCGTAAGCTTCAATTCGCGAAAATTTTATGCTGCGAAAATATCATGTTTTACAGTAATATTGTTTATTCCCTTTAAATTACATTCAAAGGCTGCCATGTCATGAAACTAGGTTCTCCATAATTGTTGTACACCCATATTTCTGATGTGAAGTTACAGCTGATTAAACAGGACAGAATCACAAACATTAGACTTTTAGCTGTTCGAGGGCATCCATGTTTTTGCTGAGAACATCGTAAAACTGGGTAGTCGTGATATTGCATCATTTTCCATTTTCTGGCATTTCCAGCTAGGCCCTCCCCCACAGAAAAGCAAAAAAAAAAAAGGAATGATTGCCATTTGCATCAGAGTATGTCACATGGGTACGTGTCATTATGCATTGTCAACCTTAGTGGGGACAATGCACAGTGTACACTATGTACAAATTGTAAATGTACAGTATAGTGCATGATGTTGAGTCGTGATGTGAAGTGAGACAGCCATACAATGTAACATGCTCACGTCAGACCCAAGTGTACCCATACTTAAAGGGGCATTCCAGACGATTTTCATAATTTCACATCATGTAGTGCATAAATCGACAACTCCATAGGTACAGATTTGTGGAATTTATTGTGATCCTTGGCAGAAAAAACACTACCAAGGTACTTTGAAAAACCCTAAACAATGATAATGGCATATGTACATAGGAGGCTCACATATTTCAGAAATGTAGTGCCTCAGTGTAATTCCATTACAGTACCACTTGATTTTAGCAAATCCACTTGTGTATAATCTATGCATGCCTTCTTCTTTTGTACTGCTTCCCTGAGCCCCAACTCATGCACTATTATGGTGAGGATGCCATGTCATCATCCTTGTTCATTGCAATGTGTAAATGAATTTCGAAAACATTCTTATTGTTCATCCCTATCATTATGAATTCTGAAACTTAGTACTTTAAGAGTATGACTCATTTTTAATTATTCAAGTGTAAATATCTAAAAATCATTTGGAGCTCCCCTGTAAAATTGGTTGAGTAAAAATGATCTTACTTTGAAAATGGACAAAACACAGTTTTAACTTGTTGTCTCTCCCTACTGCCTGCCCTTAAACACACCTGAAGGTAACATTATGGTGGACAGTGTACAAATTATAAAAGCAGGTTCAGACTGTGAAATACATTAGTGTGATACTTGACTAAAGATTATTTTGGCAAGACCATGATATTGTATGCACATATAAGAAAATAGAGCTTCCAGATTTACCAAGGTACACTGTAACTCTCTTTCAAAACCCCAACAGTCACCTGAGTGAAAATTTGATCAAAATACACGTAGGTAAACATTACAAGTTATGAAGTTGTACCAATGTTCCAAAACAAACAAAACAAACAAAAAAAAGTTCGTGAACATTCCATATAAAAATAGTGCAACTGAGTGAGTTGATGATGTTGTCCCCTCTGAAAATTTTACCTCCCCCTTTCAGACTAATTTTATTAACTGGTTTACTGCAGTGGTGAGAGTCCCCAAAATGAGAGTGGCCAAGTAAGGAGGTACTGTAAAAGTGGATATTTTCGCGCGACTAATTTTTCGGGCTTGGCCGGGTCAGAAGAGTTTCGCATGTTTTTAATTCGGCGGAATTAAGACATCACGCACAGGAATGCATGGCAAACAAAAATACAATTTATGTGCATGCTTTTATTTTCGCGCTAGTTTCTGATTGCGCAAAATGCGCGAAAATTTCCACTTTTACAGTATAGCACGGCTCAGCATTAGCAGTTGCCCTGTGGCCTGGTACGGTACCACTAGAAATTGATGTTGGGCCATCAAACCTCAAATAGAGGTTATCTCTGTATGGCCCAATCAGGCAAATAAAGTTAGAAATGAAATATATCTTTTCTTTTATTGCAGGCCACTGCATTTTGTTTTCAGGCCACATATGTTTGTAGCCTGAGTGGGCCACCAGTGAAAAAAAAAAAACCAACTTACTGTTGATCCCTGTTTTTGATTGGTGGTGACCACAATGAAGAGAGAGCAGCATCTTGCTTAAGGAAGCATGTGGTCCAATATCTTTTATTCTTTTGCTTTTATCCATCCAATAACGAGGCAGTGGATATACCGTAAATGAGAATTCCCAGGATCCCAAGCAGCTTGTTATAGTGAAGGTCCCTTATATCACCAATTCTCCTTTCAGCTGGAAACGGACAACTATGAAAAGAATGAGATGTACAATCAGTTGAAGAAGGAGCGTGGGTACACCTACGAAGATGAGGTCTGTATCTCCAAGGAAAAGCTACCAAACTACGAGGAAAAGGTAATGAATGCATAGAAGGCCATATCCTATTTTGAAATGCCCCTTTCCTCCCCCCCCCCCCCTCCCCCCGTTGCCCACTTCAGACTTCAGACCAGCTTCATCTGATGGTTACCTGATTACTCCACAGATGCATTGCGCATGATGAAGTGAAAATTTCATAGTTCTTTTTCATGAATGTGTTTGTATGGTTGTCCTTCTCAGGGGATAATCAACCTTTTACGTTTGACCACTTCACATGACCATCCCTCTTGCTCTAGATTTGAGTTTATAACCCATTCTAAAGGGGATAATCAACCTTTTACGTTTGACCACTTCACATGACCGTCCCTCTTGCTCTAGATTTGAGTTTATAACCCATTCTAAGAAGCACTGTCTGGCAGATTTTATTGATGTCTGATTTACATAATGTGAGAAGGTGGTATCAAAATGCCCAAAGTGGATATGACTACAATGTTTCAAGGTCTAGAGTAAACCATGCTTTGACCAAAACTGATGTTGTCTTCCCATACTTTGAGCTACAAAAGGTATATACATTCAATTGTACCGGTATTTATAGTTGATAGCAAGTGGAGAAATTGTACACTGTACAATTTGTAGGTAGATGACGTGATGTGTGTGTCTGAAAGTGTTTTCACATGGAGACCAACTCAATCCAACCGACTGCTTGCTTCAGTATTTTGTTGTTGTTGTTTTTTAAGTCTGAATATCTGTCTTGATTCAGTTGTCGTAGATGTAATGTGATGGTGATAATGGGAAGAGTGTGAGGAGAGTAAAACCCTGACGTATACATGTGGATTCATTGAAGGCAGCAATACAAGTTCAACACATCTGTGAAAGCTTGAGGAAAATCAAGCAATTTGTGCAAAAGTTACACATTTTTTACAGCTTTGGTGTAGCCATTGCTGGATGAGAAGACTACTTGTTTTTAACTAAAGTTTATAAAGAAAATCATACAAAGAAAAATTTAATTCCTCAAAATTTGATTCATAAAGTACACATTCCCTCCACTTGTTACTGGCATTGATATTATTTTTCGTAATCTCCGTTGTTCGTTAAAATGAGATCCCACTCGTACGCATGCGCAGTCAATTCATTCGTAGCGTGTGTTTCTTAGCGGTCAAGTCGCCATTTTGAGCTCTAAATTTCGCCGATTTTCTTTCACTTTGCGATCTTTCGATTCTAGTTTTCGGGGTTTAATAGGTTATTTTACCTCCCCGATCGTTTGGTAGTATTTTTGGAGAGTGATGGAAGCGAATTCGGGTTCTTCCACGAAGCCGAATTTCCCGCACGAGAAGCTGGTTCGCGATGCGGGTTCCACCAGCATCGCCAGCGGACCGCGAGCGGGTCCCTCCCCCGGCAGCGATCCGGGAGGAAAGGGTAAGACGGCAGCGGCGAGCTCGGCTAGCCGCGGTGGTAAAGGCACGGGGAAAGCCAAAGGCAAAGCACCGGTGAAGATTACTTCTCCTCCTCCCGTGATTGCACGGAAGTTCGCCAAGTCGGCTGCTACCTCTGAGGTCTCAGACCTTTTGATTAAGAAGCCCTCGATCATGATTGACTCTGAGATATTAGCCAAAGATTCTCGGGCTGTCCAGGACTGCATTCGTGCAGATCCTATTTCAAAGAAGGACAGTCAGGCCTGCATTCGTGCAGAGCCTCCACAGACCACGACCTCGAAGTCGGGACCAAGCACTAGTGTTGGTGGCTCAAATTTTGAACATCGTCTGAATAAACTGGAAGAGATGCTGGGAAAATTGGTGGATCATTTGCCACTTTCTCATCCACAGACTCGTAGTAGTCATGACACGAGAAGTCTCGGAGATGAGGATGATAATCTCCTTTTATCTGACTATGAGTATGACTGCGATCAAGATGATGGGCCTTTTGGCTGTAAACTTACACCAGCGTCTGACTCACAGACTTCTGATTTCAGTGCTGAAACAAGCACTGAAGATAGTAATGCTACTCCTGCCTCTGGCAAGAATGTAGCCATCCCAGCTATTGCAGCAAAATTCGCAGTGCCTCTCAGCGTGGGGAAACCCTTAGATGAGGATATTGCTGGGTCGGTATCCTACCTTGTCAGCCACACTCTTGAACAGGCTGCCCTAGAGGAGACTGGTAAGAAGTACACTAGAACAGAAAACTGTCCACTACTTGACGTGCCCAAAGTCAACTTGACAATTTGGGAGAATCTCAACCCTACTACCCGGGCTAGGGACCTGAAGCTACAGCGTATTCAGAGCGCTCTTGTAAAAGGCATCACTGCTTTTGCGCAGACCCTTTCTGCTTCGGAGCTGTCAGAAAAACAGCAGGACGCTCTCGGACTCCTGTGTAGCTCTAATTTTGAGCTAAACGCCTTGAGGAAGGACCTCATTAAACCTGGCTTGAATGCAAAATTTGCACACTTGTGCAAGCCTCAGAACCCTGTGACCAAACAGCTGTTTGGTGATGACTTAGGAAAGAAAGTCAAAGACATCCAGGAAGAACAAAGAGCAGCAGCTGGTGTTGTGAAAGGCTCAAAACCTTTCTCAACAGGTAACTCCCGTCAGCGTCCATATTCGCAGTCACAGTCTCATTATCACCCTTACCGCCGACAGACAGAAGCTAATTACCGTAGAATGAGATCAGCGGGGTGGACCACGCCAACCGTACAGGCTGGCTCGGTACAGCGGCCTTTTTTAGGCCAGCGTTCGTGGAAGCCACACACTGCCACCCCGATGACCAGACCCAACAAGGGCAGCGGCCGACAGAGCCCTCAATACCGGGGGTTTGCGGGGGCCCGCAAGTAACTGAGCATGTTAAACCAACAGTCTCCTCATCCTCTGCAGAGGTGAGTACATGCCCTCTCATAAATCTTGCTTGTTCAATGGTGGGTGGACGACTGAAAAATTTCTATGACAAATGGAGAAGCCTGACTTCAGATCCATACATTTTGAATGCTGTCAAAGGATACAAACTCGAATTTGATCCTAATGAATTCCCTACTGTAAGAGGGAAAGAGTTGTATAATTTATCTCGCAGTTCAGAGCTTAACAGTCAAATAGAGGAAGAGATTTCTCGCCTCTTAGCTAAAAATGTGATTGAACTTTGCGAACATGAGAATGGAGAATTTATCTCCAATATTTTCACGAGACCCAAAAAGAATGGTTCCTTACGAGTTATCCTGGATCTTTCTGATCTTAATACAGGCATCCTTTATCAGCATTTCAAAATGGACAACATACATACAGCCTTGTCACTGCTCAGCCCAAATTGCTACATTGCATCTATTGATTTACAAGATGCATACTATTCAGTTCCCGTCCATCCATCATCGAGAAAGTATTTGCGTTTCTATTGGCAAAGTAAACTGTACCAATACAAGGCCTTACCTAATGGTCTCAGCTCGGCTCCCAGACTGTTTACAAAAATGCTGAAGCCAGTGTTTGCCCAGCTTAGAACAGAAGGACATGTAGTTATGGGTTATCTTGATGACACTTTGATAATTGGGAGATCTAAGGATGCTACCCAAAGGGCTGTTTCAGCTACCACTAAGCTTCTAACAGAGCTGGGGTTCTTAATTCATCCTGAGAAGTCAGTACTTAGCCCAGGCCTAGACCTAGAGTTCCTTGGGTTTCATTTGAATACTAGGTCAATGCACATTACTTTGCCAAGGGAAAAACAAGATGACATTTATGAGGTTTGCACCTCCCTCTTATCCCTTGCCACCCCATCCATTCGAAAGGTTGCTAGGGTCATAGGGAAAATAGTTGCCACGTTCCCTGCAGTACAGTATGGCCCACTGCATTACAGATATCTAGAGAGAGACAAGGTACAGGCCCTTAAGGCAGCTTGTGGTCATTTTGATAGGCCCATGACTCTTTCCATGGAGGCACGACATGAATTGATATGGTGGAAAGAACATATTCATGAGTCATTTAATCATGTTGTCAGACAAAAGGTCAATTTGGAGCTACGTACAGATGCCAGTGCAGAGGGATGGGGTGCTACAGACTTAACCTCTCACACAGGTGGCAGGTGGACCACAGAGGAAGTACATTCAGCTCAAACATCGGGTATTAATTACCTAGAAACACTGGCAGCTGGACTGGCTCTGAAATCCTTCTGTGCAGATAAGAGAAATGTACATGTCCTATTGAGGATTGATAACACTACGGCTGTTGCCTACCTTAATAACATGAGAGGGCTGAAATCAGAAACGTGCAATCAGGTAGTGTTAGACATCTGGCATTGGTGTATAGAACGCAATATATGGCTGTCAGCAGCTCACTTACCTGGGTGCCAGAACAACGAGGCAGACTTCATGTCTAGACACTTTAATGACAGAACAGAGTGGATGCTAGATAAGAATAGCTTTGAGAAGATTGTGGCTAAGTATGGTACACCAGTAATTGATTTGTTTGCATCCAGACTAAATGCTCAGCTACCTAGGTACATTTCATGGTTGCCAGATCCCAATGCAGAGTCAGTTGATGCATTCACACTAGACTGGGGAAAATTTGCACTCTTTTATGCCTTCCCTCCTTTCTGTTTGGTAGCAAAATGCCTACAGAAAATACAAGAAGACAATGCACATGGCCTGCTTGTGGTACCAAATTGGCCTACACAGGCCTGGTTCCCTCTCTTGACAAGTATGATGAGTGAAGAACCTTTGATCTTGAAAAGAAGCAAATCCTTGCTGACACAACCAGTATCTAAGGCTACCCACCCACTCTGCACTAAACTCGATCTTCTTTGTTGCAGGATTGGCGTTCACAGTTCGAGATAAAGGGACTACAGGACAGGACTGTGGACGTGTTGTGTGCATCTTGGAGACTGTCTACACGCACACAATATGGAACTTACATTAAGAAATGGCAAGAGTATTGCAGACAGGAAACTTTGAACAGTCACTGCACTGCTGTAGAAAGTGTTATAGAATTTTTGAGTTATCTGTTTCATGTACATAAGTTGAGTTACAGTGCTATTAACTGTGCCAGAAGTGCTTTGGCCTCGGTGGTGCTGTTGGAGAACAGCAACTGTACAATTAGTACACATCCTTTGGTGACAAGATTCATGAAAGGTGTATTTCATTTACGAACTCCGCTGCCACGGTACAACCATATCTGGGACGTTAAAATCGTGTTAGATCATCTCCGCAAAATGTCACCAGCCAGTAAGCTATCTTTGTGTGAACTTACTCATAAGCTGTGTATGTTGCTCGCACTCACTTCGGCACAAAGGGCACAGACTTTGTTCTACATTCATATTGATGGCCTGGTTTGGAAGGATAATAGCGTAGAGATTCATGTCAGTGACTTGGTAAAACAGAACAAGACCTCCGACAGAGTAGGGAGTACGACTACAATTGAAGAGTATCCTTCAGAGAAAAGACTCTGTGTGGTACGCTACCTGAAAAAGTACATTGAGCGTACAAAAGTGATGAGGGATACGGAAAGGCACCTGTTCATATGTCATAGGAAACCTCACAAACGAGCCAGTAAGCAAACCATCTCCAGGTGGATAAAGGAGACAATGAGTGCGGCGGGTATCGACACTAGAATTTTCAAACCGCATTCTACAAGGGCTGCAGCAGTCTCTACTGCAAAGACAGCAGATGTGCCCATAGCGGACATTCTGAAACAGGCCGGATGGTCTAATGAGGAAACCTTCAACAGGTTCTATGATAAGCCGTCGATCAGGGCAGGACCTACATGTAGGTTCTCCATGGCGGTACTGGATAATCATTGAAGAGAAAGAGTATTATTGGTGAGCTACTATGTCATTCTTATCACCATACATTGCTTGGTTTTTGCAGAAATGCGACCACTTGCTTCAAAATCTCATTTTAACGAACAACGGAGATTACGAAAAATAATAAATAAATTAAACGAGAACTTACCTGTTTGAAGTTTGATTTTTATTATTTGAGTAATAGGAGTGTGAGTTAATATGCCCTCCACTCCCACCCTCAATTCAAACTTCAAGGTAATGTTCTTACTCCGTCAATTTACAGTGTATTCCAGATTGTGGGATTGTGACAGTGGTCGCATTTCCTCATGGATCAGGCAAATCTCACTTGACCCAGTTGGGTCTTTGGTTCAGTTCTCTCACCTAAGTTGACATTATGTATTAGACGTCGGAAGACAGTCCGATTGCTTAGGTGGAGATTTGCCTGGGCGACGAATATTGACTGCGCATGCGTACGAGTGGGATCTCATTTTAACTCACACTCCTATTACTCAAATAATAAAAATCAAACTTCAAACAGGTAAGTTCTCGTTTAATTTATTTATTGCAGATTAATGTTATTTTCCCTACTTTATGGAAGAGGTAAGTCAAGTGCTCTTCATTATGCTAGAAAAGTGAAAATATGTTGGATTTTCTTTACATCGTTTTACCATAAACAAGCTTACAATGTATTGAAGTCCCCTCATCCAGCGATGACAGCACCAAAACTTTAAAGATTCATAGATTGTCTGGTTTTTATCAAACTTTGACTGTTGTGTTTGACACATGTTGCTGCATTCACTCAATTACGTACTTGGTTTTCATTCTCCTTGAATGAAAGAATGAATGAATGAATGAATTAATTAATTAATGCATGAATGAATGAATGAATGAATGAATGAATGAATGAATCATTCTCCTTGAATGAATGAATGAATGAATGAATGAATGAATGAATGAATGAATGAATGAATGAATGAATGAACGCATGCATGCATGCATGAATGAGTGGATGAATGAATAATCAGGGTTTGATTAAATTAATTTAAATCTTCTCTTGGTTTTCATTCTCTCTAAAGTCTGAATATCCTTCTTGATTCAATCATCTTCTGTATGATCATGGTAATTGGAGGAGTTGATTCAGTGCCAAGAATCACAATGAGGTACCTCACTCATCTCTCCCAGATCAAAGCTTTCTTCAACGAGCACATCCACCTTGACGAAGAGATCCGGTTCTGCATCGAGGGTGGCGGTTACTTCGACTTCCGCGACTTCAAGGATCGCTGGGTGCGCATTGCCTTCACCAAGGGAGATCTCTTTGTTCTGCCAGCTGGCATCTACCACCGCTTCACACTTGACACCAATGTGAGTTTGCGGCTGAATTTGAGCGATGAGTGTACACTGTATGTACTTTGTTACATCCGCCAAGGATGTTTTGTTTTTGTCAGCATTTGTTTGTTAGTCTGTATGCAAAATAAAATAACTCAAAAACTTGTGAATGGATTGGGATGAATCTTGCAGGAAAAGTTGGTCATGACACAGGGAACAGATGAATAAATTTTGGTGTTGATCCTGGAATTTCTATAAAGTTTTGAAGGACTTTTTTTTTATCTTTCAGCAGATAGGGTCAATGAACTTCAGTGGGAGTTCAAATTGCTTGTATGTGAGGTTGGCATCTGTGCACTGAAACGCGTGCTCTGCTCAGATGAGGTGCCGTGCAGCTTTCGTAAAGCTGATGACGAAAACAAAAGGCTTGCATATTGGGAAATTGGGCAATTTTAAGCATGTACATGTATGTACGGATTTTAAGCATGTACGTACGGGTAGAAATGAGCTGCTTAGCTTACAGTGTAACAAGTTTATCATTCATCTATTGATATTAATGTATCTACAGGTGCATGCATGTACATGAATACATACATGACAGTACTGTATACCTACATCCTACATTTTTGTATGTACATGCATGCATACATTCATTCATTTGTATTTTGTGTATTCATTTCTTTTTAATTATTATTTCCATTTAATAATTCTTACGCTGTAACTGCGTATGTAGTCATGAATCATATTTTTTTGTTCATTTGTTCTTTATTGTTGGATATATCAATTTGTCAGTCAGTTTGCCTTCACCAAATTTCAACTTCTACATCACTTACGCAAGATTGATAAAAGTGCAACTTATCACCTCCCTCTTCCCCCCCCCCCCCAAAAAAAAAAGAAAGTTGTACCCATGACCACAGAGCTTTTGTATTATATAAAAAGGGTAGATTAGACCATACAAACCTACTGTGGTTCAGTCAAATTATTGCTGAGTTCAAGTTGCCATTGTAGTATTGTGGGTGCTTTTTTTTTTTTTTTTTTTTTTGATGCTACAGTGTACAGTATGCAGGGCTACACTGCCCTACTTTGGCAAAAGGAAGCAAGTGACATCGAGTACAAATGCTACAAATGAAGAAAATATGTTTTTGGGTAGGCCCTTCAACATGAAAATTTGTGATGAGAAAAAAATGTTGGTATTCTTGAAAGTCATATGGTGATGCATTTATGACAATTCAAAGAATTGTGATACTCCCATAGAAACTCATTATTATGTGATTTGCTTCCTTTTGCCAAAGTATAAATTTGTAGCAAACATACAAAAATTGGCAAAGGAAGCAAGTGACATTCATATCATATAAGGATGTCACTTGCTTCCTTTTGCCGAAGTATTTTAGATCATGTGCAAATATGAATAATTTGGCAAAAGGAAGCAAGTGACAATCATATCCTGAGGTTGCAACTTGCTTCCTTTTGCCAAAGTATTTCGGGGGGTGTTTCATCAACGTTTGTCGGCGCTGACAACTTGAATCGCCATTGTAACAGTCAGTGACCAGAGCATCTCAGCCAATCAAAACCAAGGATTTTGCTGAAATTGGTCAGCGCCGACAATTGTCGGTGCTGACAAGTGTTGATGAAACACCCCCCAGATTTTTAGCAAACATGAAAAATCTTGCAAAAGGAAGCAAGTGACAATCATATCATAAGGATGTTACCTGCTCCCTTTTGCCAAAGTATTTGAGATTGTGTGTAAATGTAAATGATTTGGCAAAGGGAAGCAAGTGACAATCATATCATGAGGTTGTAACTTGCTTCCTTTTGCCATTTTTTTCATGCAATTTTGTGCACTTGAAATGGGTCAAAATTGTAACTTTTGGATAAACTTATCAGTTACATAGAGCATGCCTCAAATATGCCAAATCAATAGAAAAGTCAATATCCATGAAAATGTCACTTGCTTCCTTTGCCAAAGTAGGGCAGTACACACTAAACCAGTTTTTGTCGAGCCCACCGGAGATGTGGGGAGACTAAGGGATCGCCTGCAGCGTCTGTCCGTCAGTCCGTCGTTCGTCCATCCGTCGTCCGTCCGTCGTCTGTCCGTAACGCTACAAAAACTTGAATAACTCTCTACTGAGGATTTCAATTTCAATCAAACTTGGAGGAAAGAGTGGTTATACAAAGTTACACATTTTACCAAACCTGAAGGGCACCTCAAGGTCAAAGGTCACAGGCAGAGGTCAATGGACTTAAGGGCCCAATGTTAAGTTTTTAGGGCATGTTTCGTTTATGGCTCGTAAATTTTGATGTATCTGTCTGTTTGTGACCAAACTTAGATGGTAGATGTCCCTTGGAAGTTGAAGGTTACCACAAGGTCAAAGGTCACAGACAGGGTCAACAAACTTTTAGGGCCCAATGTTAAGTTTTTAGGCCGCGTTTTGATTATGGCTCATAACTTTTGATCCCTATGTCTGTTTGTGACCAAACTTGGATAGTAGATGTCCCTTGGGGAGGTGAAGGTCATCACAAGGTCAAAGGTCACAGAAAGGGGTCAACAAATTTTTAGGGCCCAATGTTAAGTTTTTATGCCGCGTTTCGATTATGGCTCATAACTTTTGATCCCTTTGTCCGTTTGTGACCAAACTTGGATGGTAAATGTCCGTTGGGAAAGTCACCACGAGGTCAAAGGTCATAGGCGGGTCAATGAACTTCTGGGAGTTAGAAAAATATTAATTTCTTGTACGCGAATGGGCGAGACACAATTTGGCACTTGCCTTGTTTCTACCCCATGTTTCACTTGTTCATTCCTGAAAAAAAAAAAGTTACTGGTCCGACTGATTTTTACTGGTCAGGGACTGTCGGACCAGTGCCAGTGTGCAGCATTGCTATCATATGCATTTGAGCCCCACTCCTTTGGAGCAATGTGTGTGTGTGTGTGTGTGTGTGTGTAATATGCAGTATATAAGGATGAAATACACACACACACAGAGATTCATTTCTTTATCTGTAATCAAATGTTACTATATACTAATTGATTTTCTTCTAACTGTCACCATCTTTTTTTTGTGATTTTGCAGAACTATGTCTTGGTCAAGCGGCTGTTTATTGGGGAGCCAGTGTGGACACCCTACAACCGTCCTGCTGATGACAAGCCCCAGCGCACGGCCTATCTGGCATCAATCTCAGCCTTAAAGGAAGACTAGGCTGAGCAGAGTTTTGTTGTTGTTTTTCTTCTTTCCTTCCTTTCTTTTCTGTTTTGTTATCCTACTAAGGAATATGCTCTTACAGCTGATGATGTATGGTATTTCATTGACACTGTTGATTGTCAGCAAATGAAATGTATTTTCAAACAGAGCAATGTTAGCAAGCCCAAGACGGGACTTGTCAAAGTAACTCTTTCATAAGATTCAGACATCTATAACTAATTTATAGTGTATTATTCTACTTGAGATGTAATGTATACGAGTATTGTCTTCCATTAAAGGGGAAAGAAATACAAAAGGATCAAAGAATCCTGCAGAATAATAAGATACATTGTAGGTGATGAAAGTAACAACAGCAAAATCTAACATTGAACTTTTGGAAGGCCTAACTTCTATTTTTCATTACAAGTCCGTCGTGATAAAGTTGAAGCCAAAATTATTCTAAAATTGTGCAGTATTATTTATATCTTTGATGTGCTGGAAATAATGCTGTTGAAACAGTATTATAATTGTATTTTTATTGTTGTTGTTTTTTCGTTGTTGATGTCCTTGTTTTTGTCTTCGAATGAAACTGGAAACATTTATTTGGTTAACATGTTTTTAAATGTAAAGCAGTGTGTTGACACTCATTCCAAACATGCCTATGCAGCTGAATATTGAGAAATAACTCTAAAATTTGGTGTACCCTGTTTGAGGGCGTGCTGCAGTAGAACAGTGCAGAGTTCCCACAATCATGGAAAATCCTGGAAAATCCTGGAAAAAGTTGTGGTCATGGAAAGTCAGGGAAAAGTCAGGGAATTTGGAAAATTTGTGAAAAGTCATGGAAAAGTCATGGAATTGCATTTACCTCTTGGCTGCGGCAGCTTTCCAGTTTGTTGTGTTTCGCAACTCTCATATTTTGTGATCATACTCTGCTGTTATGATTGGTGTTCATGATTTCCATTTTTCCCAGTTTTGTGACATCCCAAATTCTACATAACTTCCTGGACATATACTAATGATAATAGATGTACATGTCATGAGTAAGATAGTAGGTGGAACGGATGGCTGTGAGGGGAGGTGGAGGCCATCATAACGTGTCTGATTTTGGAAACCATGCCAGAAAGGAAGTCATGGAAAGCAGCAATTTAGTCATGGAAAAGTCGTGGAAAAGTCATGGAATTCTGTTTTCAAATTTCTGTGGGCACTCTGACAGTGTATATTAAATGCATTCAATTCATGTTGCAAGGCATGAAGTGAAAACTGTTTCAAAAGCAGAACACACATTGATTGCAAATACTATTTCGATGTTGAAGAAGATTCTATAATTTACTGTAAAATGAGGAATGTTCGCATGCATTTTAACTTCGCGAATTTTGCGAGAGCCAAGATTCGCGAAATGAAAATGCATGCGAAAGTTCTCGTCTACACTGTATGCATTGAATGTTAGAGGCAACTCGCGAAAATTTCATACCGCAAAAAAGGCCGTCGGCTCAAATTCACAAAAATTTCAATACCGCAAAAATATCGTGTTTTACAGTATTCATCACTGTCCACTGAGAGTGATGCGTTTGTTGCCGAGCTATAAAACACTATATTAACCGATTTGGATGATAAGCTATAGGCTGAACACGTTGTTGACGCCCTTTCATTCTCAATGGAGATTAAGTATTATACGGTGCCTTAAAGTGCAATTCTCCTTCAAGTAGAAGCTAAATAGAATAAAATCTGATGGGGAGAATAGAATAATTTCATGAAAGATGAAAACCTCCGTAAAACTTCAAAATATTGTAACTATTATAAGTAGCATCCAACTCAAATTTGACTCCCAATGTATGGAACCAATTTTGCAATGAAACACTTTATACCAGGAGTCGTTTTCTCCTCTATATCAGGAAGGCAGCACAGTAGGAACACTTCATGTCTTGTTTGCTGCAACAAGTCACACTTGTACCCAAGGTAGTATTTATGTTGTGTTGTGAGCAGACCATTTTATACTGCAATCCAAATGCCTCACAGACTTGTAAGAATTTATGTAGTTTTATCATTACATTGGGAACTCCATATAAAGAGATTTGATATAACAAAATACTGTAGCAACAACAACAACAAAATTCCAGCCCCAATAAATTTATTTCCTTTGTTTTCTATTATTTATTAACTATTGATACAACAAAATATCTGATATAAGGAACAAATTGTTTTGGTCCCAAGAATCTCATTATAACGAGCTTCCACTGTACTTTGAATGCCTTAGCAGTGTCTTCTGCCTTAAAAATGTAAGACAGTACTGGTGTCAGAAATTTCAGATTGTGAGACTGCCATTTTTTATCTTCAACACTGAATATTCAGATAGCTTTACATGCCTATTCTGCTAGATGAAAGTTTCTGTCCTGTTTTGTTTCACCATTTCTTCCAGCATTATGAGATCTTCATGAGAATAACCTGTCCCCGTAGGGGATACGTTGTGTGTGCCACGTTAACCACAATATGATGATGGTTCTGCCTTGTGGCTTAAATTTCTCTGTTTTGTTTGGTGACAAACCTGTGTTCTGTTTTCTTGTTTCCGTCACATTTAACGTTGTAATATTTTGATTTACGTAGGGCTAATGTAAATACATGTATGTAATGAAAATCACAGAGCATGGAAATTTGTCGCACAAACAGCAAATAAAGTGAAGTGTGTATTAAAGATGATAATATATTGTATATTGGAATCAAAAGTTTACATCCAACTACCTACCACTTTGCAGTCTTTTTTTTTCCATCTCAAAAATTGTACCATGTGGCAATGGATAAAGAAATCAGTTTGTCGAAGATTGAAGAAAAAAAAAATACTTGCAAAAATTATTTCCTCTCCGCCTTGAAATGTGATATTATGTGCCAATCATAGCGGATATGTGAATTCAAGAAAATACTTCTTGAGATGTACAAAACATATCAAAGTATGTATCTGTTAATAGAGAGTACTAGAAATGCCTTTGTTTTACTTTCTTTTTGGATATATTGGCCGTTTCAAAACTGATTTCTATCAAATGAACTGTAAATTCCTTTCAGCATTGTATAAGCCTTTACTCTCGAACATTTCATAAAGTGGTTTTTCGGTATCCTGCAAAAAGTTAAAGGCTGAATCCTTACCTCAACCAATACTATACCATCCCTTTAAAAATGCTGAGGAGACATTATGGAGCATGATTATAGTATAATACGGTGAAATGTGTGAATCTACTTTACCCAATTTATTAATAATTTTTTTTTTTTTTGTTATTGATGGGAAATGTGTTTCATGGTAACTCCATATTTTGAATGATAATCATATGATAATGTGATTTCAGTTAATTTTTTTCAGATTTTTGGGCAATTGATTTGAAATTCGGCATATGTGACTGTAATGATATGTGGGTGTGCACAATTCATCATTTGTTCACGTTGAACATTGAGTCGTTGTGGTAACAGTATACAAATTAATTGTTAGCTGAGTTTATATTTTTGGTGTTTGATGGGGTATTAATCACATTGAGTGATAGTTTTAGTTTTGATTTGTACACATGTGCTTTATTTTTATTTTCATGCTGACGACAATGATGATTATGTTTTAAGAGGTTAGAGGCTTAGGGTTGGGGGTCGGATGGAAATCCAGGAATCTCCTACATTTATGTTGACATATTTTTTTCAGTTTTTGAAATTAATGTATGAGTATATAAATGAAGTCAAGGGTTGGATGATTATATTGGAATTGTATAGTGTTTTTTATGTTTTGAAGTTTGATAAGGATTACGGACTTAAGGGGTGGGGATCAGGGGTTGAGTGATAATTTTTTAATGATTGTTAAATGTTTCTTAGGGGCAACATGTGTGGGTTCACATGCCTACGGGCAATAGTAAATGTATTTACTTTTGTGTGCCCTGACCCTCATGTAGTCTCCATTCATTTCATTTTCACATTGTGTAACATGTATAGTAGGTACAGTGTATCCTTTGTAATGTCCATTCTGGTTTTTGTTTCATGTTTGTGATGTTAATGATATGTATCCTATATTCTTTACCTGGTTGAATAAATAATAATAATGATAATAATAATCACAAAAAAAAGAACTACGTATAGAGATGTCTTGACTGCTTAATAATTTGCTCTAATAAATTTGGTGATTTGGCCATCTCTGCTATATACCATTAACCAGTCATTTAAAATAATCTCTTCAGTTGACACTTTATAATAGTAAATTGTGTCATCATTTAACAGAGCATCCCTTTCTTCAAAATAGGTGATCAGAAAAGTGCCTACACCAGTTGGCAGAGAAGCACTTAAAGGACAAGTTCACCTTCATAAACATAATGATTGAGAAAATGCAACAATATTAGTAGAACACATTAGTGAAAGTTTGAGGAAAATTGGACAATCGATGCAAAAGTTATGAATTTTTTAAATTTTTGTGTTGGAACCGCTGGATGAGGAGACTACTACAGCTTTAGAGTCATATGCGTACAACAGTATAAAGAAAATGTAAAAGAAAATTCAACATATTTTCACTTTTTTCGCATAATAAAAGAGCACTTGACTTGCCTCTTTCTAAAGGCAGGGGGAATAATACTACCCATAACATTTGTCGGTAACAAGTCAGGGGAATGTGTACTTTTTTCAAAAGATGGAATTTTGTGAAATTCTCTTTATATTTTCCTTATATTGTTGTACGCATGTGACATCTAAGTTATTCATACACTGCAGTAGTCTTCTCATCCAGCGGGTACTGCACAAAGACTTCAAAAATTCGTAACTTTTGAACGGATTGTCTGATTTTCCTCAAACTTTCAATGTGTTCTACTAATATTGCTACAATCTCTCAATCCTTATGTTTATGAAGGTGAACTAGTCCTTTAATGGATGAAACTTTGGGCACCTGCTTTGTAGTATTTTCATACAATCAAAAATGAGATTTATTTCATATTTTGTCTTCGAGGAAATATATATTTTGATGTACTTCATTTTCAACTATCATGGCTGTAGGTTAATCTCTAGCATGTATATTGGAAAGCATTCTATTGAATGGTACCTATGGGTCCAAATGCATGATATTGTGAGGGTTTTGTTTATTGATTGGGTCTGTTCTTGTAGGTTCTGCAGATGGCATTTCATGTGATGTTTGTGATGTGTGTGTCAGACATAGAGAGAAGAAAGAGAGAGAGAGAGAGTGTGTGTGTGTGTGTGTATGTGTGTGTGTGTGTGTGTGTATGCCTTTGTGTGCAAAAGCATTTGTATAGGAAACTCAAAATATCGCCTTCACTGGAAAATCTGCCGCATCACATTCCCAAGTCCAAATTCCAAATTGTGACAACTTTCCAGCGTCATAACAAATTTATCAGAGGAATCCAGAGTTGTGCCTTGTGTCACCCACATTTTACATTTCTGTGGTCTTATTTCCGCTAAGCAGTGAATTCTTTGTTGGAACAAATATGCTGGGATGATGAAGAAAGACATGTTCATTTGTTGTTGCTGAAAGTAGTTTTGTGGTTTTTCACCTGCGCATCACTACTTCAAGTTAATGTTTTGTTTATCATAGTTTATCAGTGGAAAATTGTGACTTCTTTCCAGTGTCATAAAACAAATTTCTCACAGGAATCGGGAACAGAGAGCAAACAGAAGCCATATTTTGTACTTTTGAAGAGTTTCTCTCCAAGTAGCAATCTTTACTTTGTTCAAATACTGACAGAAATGCAAGGATTCAATACCAACATGAACTTTAAGAGAACATAATGGCACGGTAAACACAAGATTGCTATAAATACATCAAGCTGTCCTAACACAAATCAAGTTTCCATGTTCAAGACAGATCACAAATGACCTTAAATACTGGTAAGAAATACCTCTTCCGCTTCAATAAATCTGAGTCACCTATATAATGACAAAGTGTAGACATCTACAAACTGAAGCAAATTAATGCAGAACTTTTAATATTAGATCTTGGTGACACAATGCGCTACAACAATTTCTACCCTTGGCAATGTATCGGAAGGAAATATAAAATATGAAAAAGTTGAGAAGAGTGGCAAGTACCTCTAGAGTAAGACAGAAACTTGCAAATGAATTCCTACATGAAAAAAGGAGAGCATAGGACACAAAATTCACAAAATATAGAATGAAATCAGTGCTCAACAAATTCTCATCAGTGCTACTGAACTCTCTCTGTGAGCTGAAGACTTTTGTTCCAAAGAGTAAATTAGCAGGCATATTAAAGAAATGGGACGGTTCAATAACATAACTGATTATGTCTCACATAGTAAAGATCTTGCCGCAAGGCATTAAGAAATATAATGATGGGTGACAAGGTGCATAATATACAAATGATGCACAGGATAGAGTGCGTGCGCCTCATGCATGTTGCATCATTGTCAATACTCGAGTGCGCCCCACCTTCACTAACACCACGCACGAAATGATCCTGTGCATCATTTGTTTTATAAAATGGGTCTATGAGTTATTTTTCACGTACCTTTATAGAGCTCACAATTCTGAATTTTTTTCATGTCACCAGGTAAATCGCTTCTTTGTGTTTAACATCTGCCTTCCCCCTCTCTCTTGAGCTTTACAAGAATTGCCCTGTTAGCTCTATTGCTTTTTGGAAATGTGCTTTTGTCACAAATGTCAAAACCTTGTTCGTTTAGATAGTGACGCTGTACTGCATACCTGATTGTCTGAATACTACGTTTGCTGTACGATGTACCGTCCTCCTTTCTTGCCCCAGCGAAAAATTTCGACAGTAGCTGATCCAAATTTTCACGGGAAATATCCGTCAATGAAGTCTTGGTAAATTTCACAAAGGCCTCAAATCTTTGCCATCCGAATTTCAGAGATCGCTTCGTGCTCGCCGAATCAGTTCCATTGATTAATTCATCCAATTCCTCATCATTCAACAGTTCAAACTGCGCCTGCAACGGATCCGAGCTAGAGGCAGCCATTTTTTCGTTCGTTTCGCTGGCAATCGATATCGCGATATCAACCTTTGCATATAAGCATTGCATGCAATTCAAAGGAGCCGCGCGCACAGACGATCAGCAATTTACCATAGGATAACACGCAGTGCAATGGGACTAAAATAAACAACGCCCACGTGACTCATTTCAGCGCTTCCAATTGGCTACATTCTTGAACTCATTTTATAATAAGCATTTCCAACTTCTTTTTCTTGCTTTTTAAAGGAAAGGTGATCAGCCAAGCTGCAACCCACAGAACTCCCCGGCAGCCATATTTTACCTTTAATGCAACAATTAATTCAAAATCTTAACCACATCCATGCCTGAAGTGCAGTGGTGAGGGACATACACATTGGGCAGCTATGGAATACTTACCTCCCTCAAAACGATTTGGTAATCTTGTACTCAATGTCGATGATAATCCATTATTCTTTAGGTTTGAGGGGGTTAATTAAACAGAGTCACATGTCAGCATGTGGTGGGGTGGCAGGGGGGACATTTCAAAGATACAGTTGAACCTCGGTCCCAAATGCTGGCAAGCCTTGCATGATATGATAAACTGCAGTCCAAAATCACACCCCACATGGACAACACAGAAGAGATTACTATGGCAGTTAAAAAGATTGAACCTCTGTCTTTTTCAATTTTTTGATAACTGCTTCATATCATTTACCTGTTACCTTGCTGTAAGATCTTTAAGAGAAATGCAGAGTAACAATAACTAGGACTGAGTAAAATCATCAAAACAACATGCACACAGACTATCCTCCCAACAAAATTATACTGGTTTGAACAGCATATGCTACAAAATGATGAAAAACAGACTCATATTTTTTGCATTTTTCTGAGTTGCAATCACAGCTTGTTCTGAGCGCGAGCGCGCGAGTGGGTGACACATTCGCCCCGATATTCGCGCACAAGACGAAACGTACAAAAATATTTCATACTGTAAAGACATTTACTGCTTCCAAATCACATTTGGTGCTTGTTTCCAACACAGTAAGCTCAATTGTGCAGTTTCTCATTCCTCATCTACCAGCAATAATCTTTTGGAATATACAGCTTTACCACATTTATACTCATAACCTTTGGCTTAGTAACAAAAAAAAACAAGCACCAAATCCCATTGAACAAGAAATAACGCTTATTGAAAAGGAAACTACAATAAGAGCTCATAATACACTCATTGACAGAGCACTTATAGTAATCCATAAACACATTATATATCTCTATCACAAAGCAAATTGATGATTTTATCACACCTTACTAACCTTTGCTTCACTTTGGTTATTACTTCTCTCTCAAAATTATATTTGCAGATTTTTTATTAATTACCACAGCTGGAGAGGAATAGAGATACTACCAAACTTGGCTTGATCCACAAGAATACTAGTTTAACCTTAAGTTCTATCGGAAAAACTATTTTGTACACATCTCCAAAAACATCCCGTCTCAATCAAGACACGATCTTGCATATGCAACTGAATTTGAGCAGGAAACTTTAGATTGAGGAAAAATGTTTACTCATTTTTCTATTTCATTGTAAGAGATTAATGCATTTTCACAAAATGGAACAAAGGTTAATTCTTCCTTCATAACAATAAAAATGCAAATTAAAAAAGAAATCATTAAAAGGAAAATAAAAAAGCAATGGCAGGGCCCTCTCCTTGCATTTTTAGATCCTGCAACAGCTTTTTGTATTTTATTTTTCCCAAAGCCGCCTCTTAGTACATTTTACTTAAACCTCAGATTTAAAAGCAAGTGTGGTAATGTGAATATGTCAATGATAAGGTCATTAGAACTATCACATGTTTGCATCCTGACAGAGTGCACACTATAAGTCTGCCTGGCTAAGGTCCTCATTTTTGTAGAGAGCTACAGATTAACATACATTTGTAACTTCGATGCTACCTTCATACTTTGGCTGTCTATGTACTTGTTAAACTTACAAGCAACTGCTGCTCTTTTGGTGACACCATGTCAAAGCCAAGAGACAAGCAAGTTTGCTGAGAATATAATTCTAAAGGCAACAACAGACAACATATCATTCTGTCTCTTTCTATTTTTTTCATAAATAGGACAAGGATCAAAAGCTCATCCCAAAAGTTTTCAAAAATGTATTCAAGATTGACCTTTAGCCTAATCAAATCACAATGCTTTTCAGCACTATCCGCTCAAGACTAACAATGAAATTTGAAAATCAAAAACATCAAACAGTAAGAATGGCTTACATGGTCGTAACACTTGTACTGTACACTAGTTGCATTCAACTTTCAATTTCATGTTCCTTGCACTATTTTTGTACAACCACTGAGCAATGGAATTCACATCCAATTTTTGAAAGTCATATGCTAATTAACTTTTACATACTCCAGCCATAAAATGAGTATAACATACATAATATTATGCCCCCAACATCTCGTCTAATCTTAAGCAATGTCCAACGGTATGTGACGTTGACTGCCAGTGACGTCACTCTGGCAAAGAAACCTCAACACACCATCCGTGATTCTATGTTATTGTGTCTGCAACATCCATTGACCATCCAGTTTTGCATCACTTTTTTTTTACTACAAAGGTTTCCGTTCTCACAATATTCACAATACCACACTACACAGATGCTTTACTAGATTTGTAAATAGCTACGAAGTCACATGCAAACAGTAGACTATTACGCGGTCCAAGTGGTCGCACACTTTTTCCCCCCTCAATTTGCATTTCTCTGCAAATCCTTCTGCATCTCTCGCAATCACTCCAATTCACCGAATCGGCACCATCTGTGTCCTTGGGTTCGGCTTCAAGACTACACATTTATCATCTACAGCAAGGAAGAAATGACATCTGATTTTGATGTCATCTGTCCACTGCTCTCTAATGCTTGCATGCAAAATTCTTCATAAAGCATTTACACTAAAAAAGGGGAACAAAAGTAAAATGTAGTGCAATTCTAAATGTTAATAAAATCATCAATTTGAACCAATTAAAACACTTTGTAGAATACTTCACTCCACATGGGGAAATCAACTACACGCCATGTTTAGTGGCGGTTTCTTGTTTGTTTGTTTTTTCCGATGTTTCAGAAGTCAGAAGGATGGAAGAAAGAGAGAGAAAACGTGCGTCAGCAGCTGCAGTGCGCCCCCTACTGACCGCCCTTCTTTCCTCCATCGCTGCCGTCCGCGATGCCGGCGAAGGATCGCAGAGCGATGATGGCTGCGTTGTCGCGGGCCACCTCGACCGTCGAGCCATAGGCCTTGAAGACCGACTGGGGGTCAGTGAAGACGGAGACGATGCTCTGGAACTCCGCCTTGTTACCCTGGGGATCGAACACAAACGAGGGTCGTGACGGTGAGGCAGGCGTGACCAATACTTAATGGGGCATTCCAGATGATTTTCATAATTTCACATCATGTAGTACATAACTCAACAGCTCCATGTATAGATTTGTGGAATTTATCATGGTTCTTGAGCAGAGAAACCATACTTTGAAAAATCTTACAGAAATTACACTCAACAAGAATGATGACATAGGAGGCTCACATATTTCAGAAATGTAGCAGTGTAATTCCATTACAATACCGCTTGCTTGCGAGCTCACCTGTGTATAATCTATGTGTACCTTCTTCTTCTGTGCTGCTTCCTCGAGCCCCAACTCATGTATTCTTATGGTGACCCTGCCATATCATCATCCTTGTTCATTGCAATTTGTTATAAATTTCGAAAACATTCTGATTCTTCATCCCAATTATCATAAATTCTGAAACTCTGTACTCAGTGTAACTAATTTATAGTTGTTCAAATGTAAAAATCTGAAAATCATCCAGAGGTCTCCTTTAACTTTCTGTCTAACAGGCAACATATTCCTATACAATGCCAATATGCTATCAGGATGGTGGCTTTCAGGGAGTTAAAGAGATTGAAATCCCTCTGAACTCCTGGCTATAAGAAAACTTCCAAAAACCTAAAGAACCCATAGAAAACCAGTTTCTGTACCAGTTTGAGGAGGAGAATGAAAGGACAATGCAATTTTTCAGATTTAAGCAGATAAATTGTGTGAGAGTTTCTGTGGTAAAGCAGTCCAAGCTAGCTTTTCCATCACAATATCATTAAACTCCAAGACTTTCACAAAGCATTTGACCACAAAAAAGGACAATGTTAACAAAAAATAACATATAGAGCTCGTAGGTGTAACCGTCCTCGGGACACCAGCCAGTAACTTTGACAGAAACTACTTAGCGAATTATCTACAGAAAGTGTTTGGAGAAACTTTACTAGTAACTACTGGGTGTAACCGACCTGGGAACTGCTCGGTATAATTTTATTGGGAACGCCTCGGAGGTGAAACCTCCTCGAGAAGAAATCAACGTAATCTCTGAGGAAATACTCAAGCAATCTCTATAAGAACTTTTCACTGTCAACTCCATGGAAACTACATCATGTAATCTGTATAGATCTACAAGTTGAACCCTCCTTCATTACCTCCATAAAGTACTAGGTGTATCTGTCTTGGGTTATAAAACTTTAGGTTAAAGGGCTGGTATAGTTTTGGTTGAGACCTAATTTCAGGTTTCTAGCATTCTTAGGTGAGGTAATGAGAAAAATCTTATGAAATATGAAAGAACATGTCAATCCAAGAGGGATTCAACATTATTTGATAAAAAAAGGTTTTGAAATCGCTCAGATATCCAAAAGAGAGCAATCCTAATAAAAGGTGGGACCCACCTTTCATTAGGATCGCTTTGTTTTACTTTGTTTTTGGATGTCTCAGCCATTCCAAAACCCGATTTTCCTTTAATAAACTTTGAATTTGTCTTAAAATGGTACGTTCTGTGGTATTTCATAAGTACTCTCTTGGAATCTCGCAAAAAGTGTAAAGCAAAATCCTCATCTCCACCAATACTATACCATCCTTTTAATAACTGTGGGTTTGACTACTGACCTTGGGGTAGTCGACGAACTTGACGCTGAGGGAGTTGACTTTGGCCAGGTACTCCAGCTGCTTGGTGGGCCGGGACAGCCCGGGGATGGCGTGGGAGCCGGCTGTGCCCTTCAGCAGGGCCTCGGCTGTGGGCGAGTGGCCCAGGCTCAGCAGGTCTCGGGCGATGTCGGTGACGGCCTGGCTCTTTGGCGACACCTTCAGGTTGGTTCCGATCACGGGGGCTCCCGGGGCTCGGTTCAGACCTGGGGATGGAAGGATCAGATGCTGAGAGATTCACAAATGTGAAGGGTGCTAGTGAACGCAGGTGGTACAGTGCACTCCCATTGAACACGGTTATAACGAAATTCCAATTACAATGAAGTAAAAATTAAGGCTCCAACATTATCAGCTCTATGTTCTTTATTGTTTACTTGTTCGGTTATAACAAAATTTCAATATAACGAAAGAAATCTACGGGTCCCGAGCACTTCATAATAAAGGGAGTCCACAGTAATGCACTCTGCAATATACTAACTAGATGGAACTGGCCAAATACATTACATCTGTTCAAAATCAGAAAGAAAGTCACAAAACTTTGCCCATTCCGAGAAAAAAATGGGACCTTTAATTGTCTATCTTGTGTTCACAATCCGAGTATCAATTAGGTTATCTGGATTTAAGAGGATGAGATCAGTTTGCAACGCACAGAAACACTTTATGAAAGTTGAAAGGGTCAAATGATAAAGAAATTTTTATCTACCTTATGAGAGACAGCCAATAAGTGCAGTGGTCCCTTGCTTTATAAAGAGGCTGGATATTAGAGAACCTCTCAGACCAAGGTAATATTGAAAGTCCAAATTCCTTACTTACAAGACAGTATTTTTGTTTCAATACCGTGATATAGTGAGAAACCTAATATATCGAGTTAATTTTCATGGTTTTCATGTTCTCCTTCTAACAAGACTACCCTGTAGTAAATTTCATACTACAAAGACACCGCAGCAAATCAAACGAAAATAAAATGAGGGTTTCGGTGCTTGATGGTTTATGAAAAAAGAGAGCGAGGGAGAGAGACTAACTCTGTGCTGGCAGCTTGTGGCCTCCAGGCTGGTTGGAGTTGGCAGGGAACATCTGAGATGACTGGTTCATGCCCGGCATCATGGGCAGCAGGCCCGGACCCAGTTTGCCTCCAGCATTGTTCACTGTCGGCTGGCTGGCCTCCTTGATTTCTTCTTTCTTTGATGCTGTAGAAGAATGCAGAAAGAGGGAAAAGAATGAAGTTGTCTTGCAGTCACATGGATATCAGCAAATGCTTGTTTGTTTGTTTGTTTGTTTATTTATTTGTTTGCTTGCTTGTTTGTTCTTTGGTGGTAATAGTGAAAACGAAAGCACAAGAGAATTTTACATTTGTGAAAATTATATACTCTATACTGGACGAAATATGAATCCCTTCACAAATAAATCCTCTTCACAAACTTTTCCTTTCACATTACATCAATTCTGTTCTGTTCATCCTGGAAAAAAACAAACAAACAAAACAAGACAATTTTTCTTTTATCAAAACTAAAACCTATATTAGTTTTTTTTTTTAAAGAAAAAAAGATACTACATACCACGACAGACAGGACGTGAGAATCACCTGCAAGAAAGCGGTCTGTACATGAAAAGGCCTGAAATGTACTTCTAACAGGGCCTGAATTCAGGCTTATGCCTAAAAACTGGTATCCCTGATAAAAGCACATTGTCATGGTAAACTTGGGATAGATTGGTTGGACTGCTTACACGCAGACAATTATTACTAGTCCGACATGCCTTCATCCTTCTTTAGCCAGGACTGTTAGGCAAGGAAAAGAACAACAACCTTCCTTACCTTGTTTTTGCTTATCTTCCTTGAAGGTGACTTTCCTGTCAGATTCATCAGTTATCTGTGCAGATCAAACAAGAACAAAAAAGACATATAACCCTCTCTGAACTATCTCTGCAAAATCTATAGATACTGAATACTGTATGGTCTTTCCATTGATGAAAGAGTTAGAGTACATGTACTTTTACCATACATTTATGACTTTCTTTGACAGAGAGTATCATAACTACCTCCACTCATTACCTTCAAAATAATGATCACACCACCATATTAATTGGTATCATTATTACGGTGATTACCATCATTATCTTAATCATCATTATCACCATCATCATCATTATCATCTTAACCATCATCATCATCATCATCGCCATCATCATCACCACCACCATCATCACCACCATCATCATTATCACCACCATCATTATCACCATTGTCATTATCACCATCATTATCATCACCTTCATCACTATCATCACCCTTCATCACTATCATCATCACCATCATCACTGTTATCACATTTGGCAACCACATATTTTCTACTTTTCATAAGATTTTGCTGTGAATTTCTATTATTGTGTACACACCAGGTCAGCTGTGCAACTAACACCACTCCACCCCCCCCCCCCCCCCCCAAAAAAAAAGAGAAAGGTTTCTCTTCAAATTTGAAACATGGAGGACTTTTAGCTGTTGTGAATACCAGCGGGAAGTGGGAAGCGAGACACAAACCTTGACACCGGTCTTGAGAGCAGACTTGGATGGCTGGGCGTTGGATGTCAGCATCCCGTTGGTCTCTCTGGGTGTGGGGGCGTACCCCAGCTCCTTCAACATGTTCTCTGCCGCCTGCTTCTTGGCTTCCTTCTTCGTCTTCCCCTTGCCAGTGGCCGTCTTGGAGGAGGCAGTCACCTAGACGACAAAAACATATAACACACAAAAAGTTATCAAATGCTAATTACAGTCAATCTTGCCTACAAGTCGAATCTGGACTGAAGGAACAGCTTTGAATTCAAGAAAATTTGACTTATGAGGGATTAAAATCAATAGCATATTTCGAGGAGAGGAATTGAAATGACCTTCGACTTATGCGAGGTCGACTTAAGCAAGGTTGAGTGTGTGTCCACTATCATCATTGTCACCTATCATTCTCATAGTCATCAGAAACATTGTTGTCATCTTCAAGAAAATCATGCTTGGATGTACCAACAATCAACTTCTATATATGGGTGATAGGCCAGGAGAGTGTATGTCATTAAGCCCTCATTTGCTGAAACATGTTAATCAAAACTGAAGGTACCAAATTAAAGAGGGAAGATTGGTGCTGACGTAGCGAGGTCAATCTTTTAAGGTGATGGACCTAATGCATAGTAAACTATGAATCACGTCATGGCAAGTAACACAGCAACAGGCTTCGTGACTTCTAAGTAAGTTTGTAGTTGTGGAATCAAACCTTGAATATACCACTTTTCAATGGGAAATACTTAAAGGGAACGCAAACCCAAAGAGCAATGTGGATTGAGTAAAAGCATTAACATTAGTAGAACACATCAGTGAAAGTTTGAGGAAAATCGGACAATCGATGCGAAAGTTATGAATTTTTAAAGTTTTGGCGTTGAAACCGCTGGATGAGGAGACTACAAGAGGTTATGACGTATGAGTGGACAACAATTTAAAGAAAATATAAAAGGAATTCCACAAAAATTTACTTTTCTAGCAAAATGAAAGAGTATTTGACTAACCGCTTTCAGAAAGCAGGGGAAATGAGTGTTACCCCTAACATATGTCGGTATCACGTTGATGGAATGTGTAATTTTAATGAAAAATGAATTTTTATTGAATTCCCTTTATATTTTCTTTATATTGTAGTCCACTCATACGTCATAACCTCTAGTAGTCTCCTTACCCAGCAGTTCCAACGCCAAATCTTTAAAAATTCATAACTTTTGCATCGATTGCCCGATTTTCCTCAAACTTTCACTGATGTGTTCTACTAACGTTACTGCTTTCACTCAATCCACATTGCTCTTTGGGTTTGCGTTCCCTTTAATGGGCTTGAAAATAGGTAGCTGAAAATGTGGCTAGGATTGGGAAACGATCAGAAATTCTTTAGAATGGAAACCAGTCACGGATGTCTCATGAACAAAGAATGAGAAGGGAACAAGAGAAGGATGACGAGCTGTCTGTCTGGACGGACATACCTGGATGGTGAATTCACGTCTGCGCATCACGTGGTGACCCGACCTCTCGTTATACGGCCGCTCCTCCACGACAGAAAACTCTGGCTCCCTCTCATTCTTAGCCTACAGAAACAGAACGGTGAGAAGAGATGAAAATAAAAATATGGAAAAACATCAATAGAAAACTTTGCTATCCGGATGATAGTACACAAGGTACAATTCCTTCTCTTTCCTACAGTGATCTCATATTCGCCGCGTTCACACTAGGTCCAGCAGCACAGGTCCTACAAGTTCACACTACGTCCAGCAAACTCGTGTGCTGCAGGACTTTGCCCTCAGACTTGAGCTTGTAGAGTCCGAGCTTTTTGGGTCCGGGGACAAAATTTAAGGGAAGAATGACCTTGGGCCATCATTGATAGCACCCAGCTGTATTCATCAAATGTGCACATGTTCGAACTCTGATGTCAAATGGTAGGATTCACACAAGCATGGGAACCGTTGAGATAGCAGTGTGGACGGTCAGTTGTAAGGAAAAACTAGAAATGTCGCAATGGCGACTGGTATGCCTCCGCCATAATGCATGATTCTCCCAATAGGTCTATAGTACATGTGGACAATGTGTGATTACATTTTCACAAAATTGGCAAAATATTAAAATGACATGTTTGTCACAAATGTATCGAATGTTCACCTTCCTTGACCTATGTTTAATTGGATGAATAGGAGAGCATGTATTTGGGGATTTAAGAACTTTAACTTCGACTTTGACCCTTTCATACGTTTACACACTTTGAGTAATTTTCAAGGTATGGAGTAAAAGTGCAATTTCTGTATTGAACAGTAAATTGTTATCATTTTCATCTGGCCTTTGATTCATAAGAGAATCACTGTCAGGCAGAACATACATAAATATGTACTAAGTTTAAAGATAACTTGAGCCACTTCCGAGATATGGAGAAAGGAGTAAGTTCAGCACTTTCACTTGATCTTTGACCTTTTGACCTTTGGCCTTCTTGGCAAAAAAAAAAATCCCAGAGAATATCTAGTGGGTTATACATGCATACATCAAGTTTAAAAAAAAATAATCCTGCTGGCATTGCATAAATATAAGGAAAATAGTAAAATTTTGAAGTATTGCCCTTGACCTTTGACCCCTGACCTTTGACCCACAAACCCCAAATTCCCTAGATAACCACTGCCAGTCAGTACATGCATATATACTTTGTTCCATAAAGATACCTTGAACAATTTCCAAGATAGAGAGAAAAAAGTGAAATTTTAACATTTTACTGGACCTTTTGACCTTTGACCTTTTGACCTCATGACCCCAAACTTTTACCAGAGAATCTTAATTGAGTAATGCATGTATACACTAAGTTTCAAGAAAATATCTTGAGGCACTGCATAGATATGGGGGAAATAGTGAAATTTTAAGCATTTGACCTTGACCTTTCGACCTTTGACCTTCAGCATGTGCACCCAAAAGTTGATAGGCACAACTTTACCCCCTAATACACATACATGCCAAGTTTCATTAGGATACCTCAAAAGGTTTTGATAGTTACCCTGTCCACAAAATTCATTACGGACGGACGGAAGGACGGACGGATGGAAGGACGGACGGACGGACAACCCGAAAACATAATGCCTCCGGCACCACTTCGTGGCGGAGGCATAAAAACAAGAGACCCGCGGGTCTAGCGCTCACCCGAGTATCGCAAGTTCACCTTCACGCAGTCACTAATCTAAATTACACACAGCTCTACCATAACAGGCATTCTCAAGTAGAAGATGAAAATGTACAATTAGGGTCCAAATTCCTTAATTTGGGGGGATGCCCCCTCGACGCACGACGCACGATGCACGACGCACGGCGTACGACGCACGACGGACGAAGAACGATCGCAATAGCTCACTTGAGCCTTCGGCTCAGGTGAGCTAAAAAAAGACCTCTCTTCACTGTCCCCACAAGGTGGGACCTATTGTGAACACGAGGATTGATTCAAGAAATTTTCTTCTTAAAGTTTCCCAATTTTTACTAGAATCTGGGAACACATGCTGAACTTCGATCTTTGAACTCTTACAATGTACCTTTCACACAACCCCCTGGCTACCTCACGATCTTCTTAAAGGTAGGGAATCCCATTTGCACGCCTTAAATGAAGAGTTGTATAAATACAGTGGTATGTTGAAGAGAATATCATTTTAGAAACTCCCATAAAGTATTGAAAGTGGAAGGTAACATTTAGTACATTTTTTTGACGGTTAGATTTTGAATTGAATTGTTTTCGGGGCTCACCTCAAATTCCAGCACATTACTAGGCTACCTTTGCAGACCCATGTACTGCATGTGTGTCCATCATGTATATTTTGTGAAGAAAGTTCATCAACACTTACAAGCATTTCTATATACATTCTTACCACACACTCTATATGTTATTACATCAGCTCTCGTACTTTTAGATTTGTGTTTATAGATCACAAATACAGAAGAATGCAACAAAAAGGCTTAAGTGTGGCTCACACACAGAACTACTGAGTAGTTGAGTTTTGTGCATTATTCAAATTTTAGATAACTGTTGACTTCCAAATTTCTAAGCAGTGGCCTAAGCAAGTCCCCTGAGGTTCATATTTAATGTTTTGCTGCATTTTGGGAGGTCTGTAAAAGGTATCCCCTACCTTTAAACCTGTTGACATGTCTTACTATTCACTTGTATATGACTTGGTTAAATGAATACCTGGAGAATCTGGACCAGTCTGCTGACTGGGTGGAGTCCTGGGGCCCCAAAGTTGGGATCCTGTGGGGGAGTTTTCTGCAGGGACTTGGGCTTCTTCTTCTTGTTCTGGCCGGCCCACTGGGGGTGCATGCGGTGGCGCACTGGCACCTTGGTCGGCACCGCGGGGAGCGCCTTCAGCTTGGGTATCATGAGCTCAGCGGCCCGGCGCTTGGCCGCCTTCTTGGACGACCCCTCGGCCTCGGTGAGAAAGTCGCCGACGCAGCACTGGATTTTGAAGATCTTGAGGTGGGGCTGACCACTCTCCTCCAGCACCTGGGGGGCGGGGGAGGGTGAGGAAATGGGTGAGGAGGTGGTAGGAAAGGAAATGGGTTTGAGAGGGTAGGGGGATGATAAGAAATAGGTTGGGATGGGGAAAAGGGGAGTAACATAAATGGGTTTAGGAGATATGGAGCATGTATAGACACAAAAGGTCAATTGGAGCAGATCATAATGTGACCCTGCTTTACAAATCCCACTAACTTTCACAAAAGGCTGATTTAAAGTATGCCTGAGAATACACATGTTGGGGGAACTCTGTTGAATTTTGAATTTCTTGGGTTTGTCCAGACAGCAACAATATCAGAAATATTCAAAATATTTGGCGCATTCAGTAGTTATTCTGTAGCTCAGATGCACCGTGTATCTCCATTTATGAAGCTACATCGCAAAGTAAATTTAACTCTTAGATGTAATCTTGTAGGGCATGTGCATCGAACAATTCTAATTTTGCTATACCTTGAAGACGACATTCAGGTCGTGGATGTTGGCCGCTTCGTAGACCAGACTGATGTCCGACTTCACGTTGTTCTCGTCCCCGCTGGACGCGTCCCCATTGCCATCGATGGGGACGTTGGTCGTGGTGGCCTGGTCAATCTTGACCAACGAGGGCTCATTCTCGAGGGAGCCCAGCGCCTTGAAGGCGGCATTTTGGCGGGCTGCTTTCTGGGTCTTTCCTTCACCGACAAACTCACGGTCGCCAACAGTGACTTTGACAAAGTGGGTGAATGGCCGCGGGTATCTGCAACAGTAAATTGCATTATCCAATACAGCGTGCATGATACAATAAGAAACTATTCATGTTCTTTCTTTGAGCAGTTCAGTAATTCAGAATAAACTAGAGAAGCACTCTGAGAGCGCAGTCCTCCGCTAAGCATGCAAATCATTTTCACCACTGATCTTGTTCTTCCATAGAGATATCAGTGATTTCCACCCATATGTACTTATAGCATTGTGTGCTGAAAGTTGCCTGATTTCCCAATATAGAAGCCTTTGTTACGTCATAAACCCTCAGCTGCACGGCGCACCTCACCCCAGCAGAAACTAGAGCACGCACTTTAGTGCGCGCAGGCAAACCTCAAATACGCGCAGCCTGAACTCCCAAGTTCATTGACCCTACCTGCCAAAATATCAAAAATCCTTCATAAATTCCCCAAAAATTCTCGGATCACTACCAAAAGTTAATCTTTTGTTACTTGTGTCATTCTCAACCTTTCCTGCAAGTTTCATCCCAATCTGTTAACTACTTTTTGAATATTTTGCACACGGACAAACTAACTAACAAACTAACTAACTAACTAACGAATGAACGAACAAACGGTAACGAAAACATAACATCCTCCCATGGCGGCGGTAGTTAAACAGTAAGACAATTTGACAGTTGTTGCATCACCCTAAGATTCAGATTCAGTGGTTAAGCAGTAGCACTGCAATCATGAGGGGAACATTACATTTGCTGAACGTCATTCATAGGGATCTATTCAAGTGGGAGTGAACACTCGGACAAACAAATATTCTAAACAAAGGGAATTCACTGGAATGGAAGTCCCAGCTCAATGTCTGAAAACAGATGTCTTATGTGTTGCTTGAAATGTCTTCCTAACCATAAAGGAAGCTAACAATCACACAATATGGCAGGAATGTCTTCAGTTACTCCACTACCTATGGTATAACATTCATAAGGAGAAAAACAAATGTCAATAGGCCATCAAGACATGAAATATTTGAAGAAAAAAAAATGACTCCAGTTAAATAGTGCCCAACACTGGGCACAGCAGACTTCCATATAAGTTATATGGCCCCGAGATGGTGTTTTGTTACTAAGGGCTACTAACACTGATGAGCAGGTCACCATAGATCTTTATACAACACCTATTTAGAATGTAGCTATCTGATTGGTCAATTGCCCATCACGTGACATCTAGTGAAAAGTTCCATCGCACGCTCTGGCTGTCAGCCGTGCAATTTTGTTTGAGCAAAAATGGATAGCGCATGGCTGACATCACCCATTTCCATCGACTCCCATGTTAAACTCAAGATTGACTGGAAGTTTTTGTTCCATTGCATGGCTCTGATGTCACAATAAACAAACATTTGCCACGCGCACTCAACAATTACAAGCGCGCTTAAAAGTGCATACTTTTGTCACTCATTTTTGTAAACAACTTTGTTTCGTGTACGTATGTACATGGTGACTGCGACTGTGCGGCTACTCATTCGTAATTCACGGAAAATGGTTGTCATTTCTGTGCTAAATTCAAGAATCTGCGTGGACCAAATCTGTTGATGTTCAAGGTGTTGTATAAAACAAATAGTGTATGGTCTTTACTCATGCAATGGAATAAGATTTCGCACACGGTGTAAGATGAGGCACACTATTCAACTCCGCTTCACTCCGTTGAATAGAGCGCCTCTATCTTTCACCTCGTGCAAAATCTTGTACTATCACACTTGTGACCATTCACTATTTGTATACAAATGTCCATCTTCCACAGTAGCTCTTTGCTTGTTACACTAATTTCAGAAGACTGCCTCGCGTACCTGGGGAAGTAGGGCCGGTGGTGGTGGTTGGCGTAGGGGTGGCCACCTTGTTGGTGCTGGTGGTGGGGAGGGACTTGGTGGTGCTGCTGCTGCGATTGTTGTGGTTGCTGTGGCTGCTGCGGCAGTCCACTGGGGCTGGGAGGCTGGACAGGCGGGGCCCCGCCCTGCTGCTGCTGTTGTGGTGGTGGCTGTTGCGGAGGTTGTTGCGGGGCTTGTTGAGGAGTTGGCTGTGGTGGCTGTGTCTGAACCTGCCCCTGTTCCTTCATTCCACCCTGCCCCTGGGCAGATAAGCCCCTAGGCTGCGTGGCATTAGCTGACCCCTGACCTATGTTTTAAACCAGGGACACAGACATCATTACAATCTTTTGCTTTCACACAAGAGGATCACTTTTTTGTTCATGACTGCCTATGATACTCAATCCAACAGGGAAAGTAACTCATGGTATTCATGCATTCTAAATTTTTCCCCTCTTTTCTGATGATAAATATTCTTGAGCATTGTTTCACTGTTTTCTCATAAAAGGATTCTCTGATTCTCTTGCTGATCAATGAAATTAAGAATAACAGACTCTTATTTCAGCAGTTTAAGTGAATCAAAGAGTGGAAAAATAAATAAGAGAATGACATTTTGAATAGTTGGTTGGATGGATGGATGACTGAATGAATGAATATATAAACAAGGAAAAGTAGAAATTACGCGGTGCGTAATACATGTCCCCGCCGGAAGTAGCATTTAGTAGCAAAATGTACAATATAGGTAAAAAATCAAGGTCAAAGGTCAAAGAAGTCAAAGGTGAAAATTCTGTGTACAAGTTTTGAAGCCCTCGCCTAGTGCCATCACATAAAGGAAACAGAATCGAAATCGGGTTAAAAATGGCGAAGGAGTAGCATTTTGTAGCCAATGTACAATATAGGTCAAAAATCAAGGTCAGAGGTCAAAGAAGTCAAAGGTCAAAATTCTGTGTAGAAGTTTTGAAGCCCTCACCTAGTGCCATCACATAAAGCAAACGGAAGTGAAATCGGGTTAGAAATGGCGAAGGAGTAGCATTTTGTAGCAAAATGAACAATACAGGTCAAAAATCAAGGTCAAAGGTCAAAGAAGTCAAAGGTCAAAATTCTGTGTAGAAGTTTTGAAGCCCTCACCTAGTGCCATCACATAAAGCAAACAGAATCGAAATCGGGTTAGAAATGGCGAAGGAGTAGCATTTTGTAGCAAAATGTACAATATAGGTCAAAAAATCAAGGTCAAAGGTCAAAGAAGTCAAAGGTCAAAATTCTGTGTACAAGTTTTGAAGCCCTCACCTAGTGCCATCACATAAAGCAAACGGAATCGAAATCGGGTTAGAAATGGCGAAGGAGTAGCATTTTGTAGCAAAATGTACAATACAGGTCAAAAATCAAGGTCAAAGGTCAAAGAAGTCAAAGGTCAAAATTCTGTGTACAAGTTTTGAAGCCCTCATCTAGTGCCATCACATAAAGCAAACGGAATCGAAATCGGGTTAGAAATGGCGAAGGAGTAGCATTTTGTAGCAAAATGTACAATACAGGTCAAAAATCAAGGTCAAAGGTCAAAGAAGTCAAAGGTCAAAATTCTGTGTAGAAGTTTTGAAGCCCTCATCTAGTGCCATCACATAAAGCAAACGGAATCGAAATCGGGTTAGAAATGGCGGAGTAGCATTTTGTAGCAAAATGTACAATATAGGTCAAAGGTCAAGGTCAAAGGTCACGACTGAAATTCTGTGTAGAAGTTTCAAAGCTCCCATGTAATGCTATCATATAAAGCAAACAGAATCAAAATTGGCTCATAAATGACAGAGAAGTAGCAAATTGAAGATTTTGATCACACACAGACGCACACACGGACGGACACACGGACACACGGACGGACGGACACACGGACACACACACGTACGGAGCCCGTTTCATAGTCCCCTGCTCGAACTCGTTCAGCGGGGACAATAACTGACAGATAATGAAATTTTATTCTACCAGTTTGATTCTTAACATGACTAAACCAATGAATGAAGGAATGAATAAATAAATGAATGAATGAATGAATGAATAAATAAATAAATGAATGAATGAATGAATAAATAAATGAATGAATGAATGAATGATTTAGTGATCTAATCTCTTACCATGCTGCTGTTGTGGCTGCTGCATGGGTGGTGGGGCCATGGCAGGTGGGCCCGGGGGATGGAATGATTGCCCTGGCTCAGGATGGGGGTGGGGCCCTTGGTTCTGCTGAGACGGAGGGAGCATCCCCGGCGCCATGCGGGGCATGCCTTGGTTTGGGTGTGGCATCCTGTGGTGCTGGTTGCGCGGCCCCCGATAGCCACCATAGTAGGGATGAGGGGGCAAGGGGTTGAGGGGGATGTAGTGCACGTGTTTGCCCGTCTTCATGGCCAGGCTGTTGAGCTTAACGGTGGGAGTCATAGCGTCGGCATTGGGGCTCATGTTCCTTCTCTTGAATTTGGGGGGATTGTTCTGCTTGCAGATAAATATAAGATGAGAGATAATGCAAGCATTTCTTTTCCCTTTAACTCTAATACTACCTCTATTTACTACCTATGATCTACAGCTGCAGCTGCAGGAAAAAGCCTTTGTGAGACAATGTGAGAAGTATTATGGTCAAATATATCCCTAGATTGCATTTCATTTCAAAATCTAACATATCAATATCAAAACAAGTCAAAGAAATTACAGTTCATCCATCAATGGACAAACCTCACAAAACATATGTAACACATTCTACCTGTATTCAAACCATACTGGTTTTTGCATGGGAGATTCAAGTACGATAACATGGTAAGACACAGGTAATTGTCAGCAGAGCTTCTATGGTGCACACAATTTGTTACACTCAGAACACACAGAGTTTTTCTTTCAGATGTATGGCGGTCTAGAATCGAGGTTAAGCTACGCTACAGTGGCGAATGCAAGAAAAGTCAACTGCGCCTGCACATCTCATAATGTGGTAACAAGAATGTAATGCGTATTATTGTTGGTCAGTGCATCATTGCATGCATTGGGAATTGCACGCTTGGCAAAAGACTGAAAGGGTTACTGCTGCCGGTTTGCCAGAAGTTTGCTGGTGAGTAAGACATACTTCGTAAGTTTTTTTGACTTGTGTCCTCTTATCTCCATCAAGGGGACAAATTACAATCGAAAAAAGCGGTGGCTAAGTGATACAGGTCATGGTCTCAGAACAGCAACAGAACTCACTCTGGGGATGGGATGGGGCAAGCCACACTTTTCCAGAGCCTGGGCTGCGGCGGCGTGCTGGGCCTTCTTGATGCTCGGGCCCGAGGCTTCGTAGGTCTGGGTGCCCAGGGTCAGGCAGACGGTGAAGATCTTCTCATGGGGCGGCCCCCGCTCGTTGGTCAGCTCGTACTTGGGCTGCAGCTTGTTGAAGCGTGCCAGCTCATTCAGCAGGCACATCGGAGTCTTCTCTTTGGTATTTGCCATGTTGCAAGAGGGATCCTGGAGGGAAAAATTTGGGGAAGGGAGACAGGTTATTACTCTTCAGTCAAAACTAGCATTTAGACACATAGTGATCTATTAAACTTCAGGCATAACTAATCCAGATTACAAAGTGGCAGGGCTTTGCAAACATACTTCCCACTTGCCCAAATGGGTACTATATAAATGCGATCACATTTACCAAGCAAATGAATTTGCAATAACTACCATTTAAAAAAATAATAATAAAGTAACAAGCTTTTCGATGAATCCAGGTTTAAGCTGTAGACCCTCTATGGTATGTACAGTTCACGGTATCTCATATTCTTTTACCCAATATTGATAACATGAGTCATTTTGTGAGTGAAGGCAATATTTGAGTGGATGATTCACCTGCTGTGTGGGCCCCTCGGCAGCGTTGTCTCCACCACCAGAGGTCGGCACGGCACCACGGCTGGGGGCGGTGTCCTGCCGAGCCAGGCCCGAGGGGGCCCCGTTGGAGGCTGCCAGCATCTGGGCTGAGACGGGGAGGATGCCCGCCTGCCGGCCTGATGGGTGGGCCTCCAGGGAGACGGAGGAGGACGCAGCAGCAGACTGGTTTGCAGAGAGAGACAGCGACGTCGCCATGGTTGCAAGCTTTGAAGCCTTCCTGTATCAGCCTTTTTTGAATGGGGGGGGGGGGGAGGGAAGGAAAAGGAAGCAACGATGAGCGAACTATAAAATGCATGAGAGGACACCAGTCACTCATCACGATACAGAGCGGAAAATCAGAATCATGCAATATGTGAGTACCAAAGCAACAAAAGATCTTGTATTGGCACCTGCACCAAGGTTCGACCTCCCGTGCCAAGGTTCGACTCTGAGCAAAAATACATAGGTTTTTATACGTAAGCAGGTGGTCGAATTTTGGACAGCACTGTGGTAAAATCATGGGCGGCTTGTGTTACTGCAAAATGTCCATTTTTTCTGTAACCAATGGACATCAAAGTTAAAAATCCACAAAGCTGATGTTTCAATTAACATGTTCTTGCTCTCTATCTCTATCCAGCCAAACTGCATACCCCGATGGTAACATAATTCATCACAATTGCTGGCTATTTTCAGCAGAATATGCACCTCTGCCAAGCATACACGCGTACACAATCTCCATGCACTCGGAAATGGTTATCGATTATTGCAATAATTTCCTTATTTATGGACAAACTCGCATTGAAATGATATCTAAGAGTTGAAACTAGTGAAAATAGAACACTGTTGCCAAATTTCTAATTCTTGACTCCTAGAGTAAAACCATAAGTTTTCGGACACTTAAGCTTTTCTGCAATATTTGTTCAACTCAAATAATACATGGTCTACAAAATTATATCTAGATAACAATGTATGTTAAATATATCAAACTAATTACTTTTTCTCAATATTGATTTTGTTGAATATATCATAAAATTTCACAAAATCCCCAAATATTGTCACATTGATAATCCCCCAGAATTTTGACGGCCTCTCCAGATTTCGGACATGTGCTATGCGCGTTCAATGTCAATACGCATACGAGGCTGCTGAAAAATGACCGTGCGCCATACCTTGCTGGCGCAAAGTTGCATCGGGGATGTTGCGGCGCCTGTTCGTGTCCGAATTCTAGTGACTCGGCACTTGCATTCAGCTCCTGTACATTTATTCACTGTATTGATTGGCACATACAGACATTTTGTTTTTCTTTTGTGTTTTTGAGGATACCATCACACTGAGCTTGTGATAAGTGAAATATCTCGCAACATAACAGCGTAATTTTTCAATTTTTAGCGCTTTTTCGGCGACCCTGATTTTTAACACAGGACCTAATTTGCGTGCGCTTTGGAAAAGATGCACCGATTCTGCGTTTTTGATGGTGAAATATGGGATTTAAGATGGATTTTTGGAATTGACCCAGGCACTTTCCTGTGGTGAACAAGTATGCCGGTATGTGAAACAATAAATTTTGATATGCGTGTGTTGTGACAGTAGAATTTGCTGGCTTGTGATAAGTAATAAGTGTCCGGCTTCTGGGGTGGAGGCCAGCCGAAAACTGGGGGTTTACCTCTAACAGTTAGACTTCTACGTGTAGAGCCATTTCATTAACGAATAACACTAAGCGAAGTACGGAGGTCAAAACAGTGTGTGTGGCCCCTATGAATGTTGTTAATCAACTGTTAATCCCACCCACTGTGTCTGTGTGACCCAGTTGTCCCAGGATTGATCTGTTGATTGGCAAACAAAATAGACCATGCATGGCGTGGTACAAACACACAGACTTAAAAATGTGGTCGCCCATCAATTACTGCACATGCTGCTGTACTGTTTACACCAGGAATGTATCCAGATCCAGATCCAGATCCAGACAGACGGCGGTCGACTGCGATCTGCCCTTTTGGGTCTACACGCCAACCGTCGCGTACCGCACGCACGCCGTTCTAAGACAGCGAAAGACTGCACTCCCACTGCACCCAACCCACGAAATGGCCATGTGGGTCCATATCATTCATGCACAACATTCAACCACACCGCGTACCGTGCACCGAGGGTCCGTAACAAACACATGCACGCCTGAGTGAACGTTCTCAGGAACCTGCTGGTGTAACCGGAAATATGCTGCGAGCAAAGATACTCACTTAACGATTACTGGCCACCAAAACTTGTAACCACTGTATCTGCAAATCTGTCCTCTGTCCTGGAGAGGGCTTTACAACCAAAACATCGGCAAACGCTAAAGAAAATTGGCCGCTTTCACACTACTTCTCCTTCCCAAAATGTGACAAGAATAAGCAGTATAAAATATCTGTGCCCTCGATAGGCTCGAACATCCATTCTCTTCTGTCGTTGTAACTATTGATTTGAAATAATCATCATCAACAAAATAAAATAATATTAACATATTGCAAAATATATAATGAGATTTATTGCATTATATTGCTTTAGGATATTATTTATTTCTTGTAAATAATCCTTTAAGTGTAAAGTTTGCGTACTGGTTTTTGTGAAAACTGAAGAAAGCGATAGAAAATTTGATACAGTTGGTACTGTGCAGGCCTATACGTCCATAGAGGTAGCGATAAATGATACCCCTCTTCGCTGTGTTCAGAGACTGTAAGTACACCCTATGCGCGAAAGCAGAGCATAAAGGTAGTGCCTAAAGAGGGAGGGGTGCCGGGGCCGGGGGAGAACGAGACTCACGGAGAAAGCCCAGGGGGAGAAAGACGTTGTGTTTTTATCAAGCAAGAAAATTGAGATGATTCAAAACCTATTCACAAATGTTCACGAAATAGTGAAATTTCATTGGGAAACGATATTTCACAAGCATAGATGATATCACTGCTGATAACACTTGTGGATCTGCACTTGATTTCGAGACATTTCTTAATTATTTGAAATCGACATCAAGGCATTTCATATTACAGATGTTTCATATGATATTTCTGTCACATGATCACATATCAGGGTTCGCCACAAACTTTTTTTCTCTCTCTCTAGTGTCCTGTTAATAAGGCCAGTGGCGTATCGGGGGCAAGGGGGCACGTGCCCCGGGCGCCACTCCTTGGAGCGCCAAAGACGAAAAAACGAAAAAAAAAAAAGACTGAAGAAGAAAAAAAACGAAGAAGAAGAAGAAGAAAAAAACAAAACAAAACTCGCCCGGACAGGGCGGGGGGGGGGGGGGGGGGGAGGGCAGAAAACCAAATCAAACAAGATTCTTGAACAAAACATGATGATGACAATGTTTATTGTGTTCACACAAGAATTCCATGTTTTGTAAGCTGATATAAAAAAAAATTCGGGTCGCTCTCTGCGCTCGCTCGCCAAAATTTATCTAAAAAAAAAGAAGAAAAAAGATAAAAACAAAACGTGATGATGACGCGGAAATATACAAATTTCGGCTCACTCGCTCGTACTAATTTAGAATATTTTTTCAAGTCCTCAGTTTGTTGGTATAAATCGTTATCTATAAGGCTGTCACTATATCTTGATTAGAATAATTGTAAGATCTAATAAGCAAAAAATTACAAGAATTCCATGTTTTGTAAGCTAAAATAAAAAAAAAATTCGGGTCGCTCCCTGCGCTCGATCGCCAAAATTTATCCAAAAAAAGAAGAAAAAAGATAAAAACAAAACGTGATGATGACGCGGAAATATACAAATTTCGGCTCACTCGCTCGTACTAATTTAGAATATTTTTTCAAGTCCTCAGTTTGTTGGTATAAATCGTTATCTATAAGGCTGTCACTATATCTTGATTAGAATAATTGTAAGATCTAATAAGCAAAAAATTACAAGAATTCCATGTTTTGTAAGCTAAAATAAAAAAAAAATTCGGGTCGCTCCCTGCGCTCGATCGCCAAAATTTATCCAAAAAAAGAAGAAAAAAGATAAAAACAAAACGTGATGATGACGCGGAAATATACAAATTTCGGCTCACTCGCTCGTACTAATTTAGAGTATTTTTTCAAGTCCTCAGTTTGTTGGTATAAATCGTTATCTCGAGGTAAGGCCGTCACTATATCTTGATTAGAATAAAAATTATTGTAAGATTTAATAAGCAAAAAATTACAAGAATTCCATGTTTTGTAAGCTGAAATACAAACATTTTCGGCTCGCTCCCTGCGCTCGATCGCCAAAATTTATCCCCCCCAAAAAAAAAGATAAGAACAAAACGTGATGAAGACGCGGAAATATACACATTTCGGCTCACTCGTGCGTATAATTTAAAGTATTTTTTTCAAGTCCCCAGTTTGTTGGTATAAATCGTTATCAATAAGGCCGTCACTATGTCTTGATTAAAATTTTAAAATTTAATAAGCAAAAAATGACAAGAATTCCATGTTTTGTAAGCTGAAATACAAAAATTTTCGGCTCGCTCGCTACGCTCGCTCGCAAAATTTATCCAAAAAAAAAGAACAAAAAGATAAGAACAAAACGTGATGATGACGCGGAAATATACAAATTTCGGCTCACTCGCTCGTACTAATTTAGAATATTTTTTCAAGTCCTCAGTTTGTTGGTATAAATCGTTATCTATAAGGCTGTCACTATATCTTGATTAGAATAATTGTAAGATCTAATAAGCAAAAAATTACAAGAATTCCATGTTTTGTAAGCTAAAATAAAAAAAAAAATTCGGGTCGCTCCCTGCGCTCGATCGCCAAAATTTATCCAAAAAAAGAAGAAAAAAGATAAAAACAAAACGTGATGATGACGCGGAAATATACAAATTTCGGCTCACTCGCTCGTACTAATTTAGAATATTTTTTCAAGTCCTCAGTTTGTTGGTATAAATCGTTATCTATAAGGCTGTCACTATATCTTGATTAGAATAATTGTAAGATCTAATAAGCAAAAAATTACAAGAATTCCATGTTTTGTAAGCTAAAATAAAAAAAAATTCGGGTCGCTCCCTGCGCTCGATCGCCAAAATTTATCCAAAAAAAGAAGAAAAAAGATAAAAACAAAACGTGATGATGACGCGGAAATATACAAATTTCGGCTCACTCGCTCGTACTAATTTAGAGTATTTTTTCAAGTCCTCAGTTTGTTGGTATAAATCGTTATCTCGAGGTAAGGCCGTCACTATATCTTGATTAGAATAAAAATTATTGTAAGATTTAATAAGCAAAAAATTACAAGAATTCCATGTTTTGTAAGCTGAAATACAAACATTTTCGGCTCGCTCCCTGCGCTCGATCGCCAAAATTTATCCCCCCAAAAAGATAAGAACAAAACGTGATGAAGACGCGGAAATATACACATTTCGGCTCACTCGTGCGTATAATTTAAAGTATTTTTTTCAAGTCCCCAGTTTGTTGGTATAAATCGTTATCAATAAGGCCGTCACTATGTCTTGATTAAAATTTTAAAATTTAATAAGCAAAAAATGACAAGAATTCCATGTTTTGTAAGCTGAAATACAAAAATTTTCGGCTCGCTCGCTACGCTCGCTCGCAAAATTTATCCAAAAAAAAAGAACAAAAAGATAAGAACAAAACGTGATGATGACGCGGAAATATACAAATTTCGGCTCACTCGTGCGTTCTAATTTAAAGTATTTTTTCAAGTCCTCAGTTTGTTGGTATAAATCGTTATCTATATAAGGCCGTCACTATATCTTGATTAGAATTTTAAGATATGATAACCAAAAAATGACAAGAATGCCATGTTTTGTAAGCTGAAATATAAAAAAAAAAATCGGCTCGCTCGTTGCGCTCGCTCGCCAAAATTTATCAAAATTTATTACATTTAAATCACCTTCAAAAGACCCCTTTTAAGTGCTTGAAAAAGCATATCATGTGTAAAGTCCCTTTTACCGGGATTGGGGTGGGGTTGAACACTTTTTCAGAAATTAGGGGCGCAATTTTCGCGCTTGCCCCGGGCCATTTACTGAAGGCTACTGGAAATCTTACAATTTTGATGACCCGAACAACTAAAATAACATTATCACTTTTAGCTGCCCGGTTGGGCTATATACCATAAGATAATATTTTCTGGAAGTTTGGTGACGTGGCCCAACCGTGGCCCCGGGCCACCGGACAATGGCCAATATCGAGCAATCAAAATGTATTATGCCGGTAATAATATTCTCCGAAAACTCTTAGTGCTGTGCAGCACCAATTTATTTTGTATTCACACGCCGATAGGGCATCTTGCCCTTAAAGGGGAAATCCAGTCCAAATATAAGTTAGTCTGAAAAGAAAGAGTAAAATATTACGATTTCAACGGTATAATTTTGATCGAAATCGGGTGGAAAATAAGGAATAGAATTTAACATTTTTCAGGAAACAGTTCTTGAACGGTCAATAAAACTATATGCAAATGGCAAAGTGAGCATCCCCTCACAACTTGCCATATATAGTTTGTACATAAAATTTTGAAATTTCCAGTTTTTCATTCAAACGCAATACCCGAGGCTCAAATCCTGATTTACATATACGTGTTCCTATCTGTACCTGGTCACTATTCTGAAGTTATTCAACCAGGAATAACATCATGTTTCAGATTTCAATGACAGAAACTTTGAATTTTCGTCATTTTTTTTTTGTACACGATAAATGGAAAATCTTTGTGAGTGTATGACATGGTCAGCTCACTCATTTGCATATTCATATCCACTCTTATACAAGAACTGTCTCGCAAAGATTAGCAAAACTTCATAAATTCCATAACTTCCTTGTTTTTCATCCGATTTTAGTTAACTTTTTACCGTTGAATTCGTAAGATTTTACTCTTATCAGACTAACTTATTTTGGGATTGGATTTCCCCTTTAAGTGAAAAGAGTTATACACCATTGAGAGAACAACAGCAATAACAGTATGCACCTGTATAGCCGGCTATCAGCAACGCGATTGGAAGTATTCGGCATTATTGTGATGAATATATTTCAGGCCTAGATGCAGACAGAACGTTCTGATGCATATGATTATCCCTGTGCGTTGCAGTGAAATTAAGTTTCATGCAATATTCACTCGTCGAAAGTTTACCATCAGTCAATAAAATCTCCCGAGAGTCATTCACTATATCCCCAGCAAACACATAACGTTTTCGGAACGGCTTTTTTTTTCTGTATATTATACGTCTTCGTCTAAAACGGACGTTTTTAAAGCGTGTATACATAAGTATGATGTCAAAGTTTGGACTTAGAATTTACCGCAAAGCACAGGTTTTTGGAAATACTGAGTACGTTTTTAAAATGTCAATGGACGTTCAAAATGAAACGTTTGTAAACGTTACAAATTAAATGACCGCTACAATCATATAACGTACATTATATCATGAATATTCATGCGTGAAACTTGAAAAGTAGTAGAAATAGATAAAAGGCACTGAAATCTAAAGTTTTTATGCTGAGTTCAAACTTTTTAACTGCATTAAAACTGTACTAACGTTATTGTTCAATTATTCACAAATATCTCATTGTATTATGAAGAAGTGTTGTAATAGTAGGCCTATGTGTGATTTAGTTTTAGTAAACATGTCTTCACGCATTATACAACATTTTTGTCGATATATAAATGAATGTGATACAGATATTATATCAGCTATAGGAAAAGGAGGTATAGGTAGGCTACAGGGCCGGCGGAGCGTTTCAAAGGTGTGGGGGCCCACTTCCGGGTTTCATGAGCTAACAAGCAAAATAAAAATAAAAATGAAAATAAAAATATAACCTTATACCGCGGCGCTCACACTTCAAGATATCTATAAAATCTATTTCTATTTAGTTCCACTTACCCACTTACGTACTTCCGGGTAACAAAAAAAAAGTGTGGGGGCCCAAAGTAATGACACCTTATGTATTCCTTTGTATGGCGCACAAAAAGTGTGGGGGTCCGGCCCCAATCACGGGCCCACGGTTACGCCAACCATGGGCTAGATGGTAGGAAATTGTATAGGAACATGTTGGGATAGGATTATTATGGATTAGGGAAAAATATAATCGTGTCTTTATAATGTCATAACTGAATAGTATATTTAATTTGATCCTTATATTTACCCATTGCATTACGTTTTTAAGGGTTTTAAAGGTTTTGGAAACGTTTTTTGAACGTTCTTAAAACGTTTATAAACATTCCTGAAGTTTTCAAAAAAAAAGTTCTTAAAACGTTTGCTATACACGTTATATCTTGACGTTCTATAGGATATGAAAGGTTCACTAAAGATTCTGGAAAGGGTCATATCAAGACTTTTTAAAACGGTGTTTGAACGTTCTAGACGGTTTTTGAAGGTTTTCTGACGTCTGTAGACAACGTTCCGATGGTATTCAGCAGGTCTTTAACATCTTTGAAAGGTTTATTTTTTTATTGTTTTTTTTACCATTTTTCCGTCCATTTGAAACATTTTATACGTCAAAAACCTTCCTCGAAAAGAAATTAAGGATTATAATTTCATAAATACACTGGTGTCATATATCATTAATTTTATGTGCTTTTATTCATTTAATTTTCGGGTCACCAAATTTCATTGTCGGGCCACCTATATTACGGATTTATGTGTCACAGTAATGGTCCAAAGAGGCCACAAAAGAAAGAAAAATTAGTTATTATCAAGGCTTAGGGTTCATTGGACAATATTCTCTAATATATTGCATTTTACAGAACAAGAAATAGTTATTGTCCGTTTCATAGTGGCACACACACAGTTTCGCGAGGCTAGGCCCTAAATGCAATATACAATGTATTACAAAGATGGTGATATGGGGTTAGCGCGTGATAGGGTGTTAGCCCTAAAAATAAATGCGTCGTAACAGCATCAGAATTGCCCTCTGGGAAACTTTCACCCTGGCATCTTTTACACACACATGTTATCAGAAGTTTGTTACAGAAAACGTCAATGTGTTTATTTCGGTAGAGATCATATCATCATAATCTATACCTCTGTATCGTCTGTTCTACGCACAACTCTAATTGTTACACATATAAAATTTCAAGTGTCCTTTCACATGAATATAGCTTCTATTCAATTTGAAGAGCAACATGATATTTCTATCAAGGCTCTGAGTTGTTATTTCTCACACTCAGTCTTCTCCTCTCATGGAACATTGTACATAGGATATATTATGCATTTGGAATAACTGGTTGCACGAAAATACATGCCGTTTATAAGGGTCAATACATAACCAAAATGACGACATAATGATCTTCATTTTGGTTATGAATTTAACGATACCATAGTATGAAATCGGAAAATTCAGTTTGAGCTGCCGAAATAAGTCAACGGGCTTCGTTAGAAACGGATCGAGGAGACCTGCTTCTATTTTGAGAAACAACATCTGACTTATTGAAATGGCATGGTCAGCAGAGCAAAAAAGAATAGAAAATAAAAAGAAAAACATCGATTCGCGTATAAAGTTCAGTTCATGGACTCCTATGAATCATGCACCAACCAAGGATAAGGTATGTTACGGTCGCGGTTCGTTCGTTTGCGTTGTGAGTGTATTGTGTAGTCCCACATCTTAAAATGCATGTGAGCACTTCTAGTATTCTGTAATCACTGCCACACTACTGGGGGTGGTATTCTGAACACCGTTTTGTCTCTGTTGTAACTTGTGTTGTAACTAAACTTGTGTTGTAAGTCTGTGAGTTACAACACCGCTAAACCAGTTGTAAATCGGTATTCTGAAAACTGTTTTAACGGTGTTGTAAGTCATGATCAGTCCGGGAAACCCGCTCACGATGACCGCCCCCGCGTACGAGGATGGTCCCTCCTCATGAGGACCTCCCCCCCGCCTCATGAGGCCCCCCGGGGAACGCCTCATGAGGTCCCCCATTCACTTCTTATTCATCTCACATCTGACGTATAAATTGTCGCAACTTTGCACGGTGATTTTTTGTTACACACACATGTCCACTATCCATGATGAAAAGAAGAAAAAATCCTGTCTGTTTTTTTTTTTTTAAAATCGAGTTTTAATCAACCGATGCAGAGCGCCCATCAAAACACGGGCGCCAGCGCGTTCGCACAATGCAAGACTGCCGCACCTAGCGGCCTGATCCGACTAAATATTTTCGATGCTTTTTTCTGCGGCTCTCACCTCTCCGCGCACGAATCAGCCTCGTGAAGCTGAAGTCTGACATCTTTTTACACAAATTCGTAACGAGAAAAATTAAATCAGTACTAACCTGATCTTGTCCATATATTCCAAATTACTATTCCACACTGATAGAGTAGGTGGGTAGATGAC